>NC_057811.1:474752433-474983095 GCF_018294505.1 Triticum aestivum
GAATAGAAAATACTTCGATAATTTCAGTTGCATCAATTTTATATAATTTTAGTTTCAATAATACTAGAGGTTGCTTATAATGTTTTGAACATAAAATACTTTGATAAGTTTAGTTTCATAAATTTTATTTATGTTATTAAGTTTTTTTTTCTACTTATATATTTTATTAATGTTTATATTATTTTGTTTCTAATTACTTATTTATTTTATTTGTTATTTTTCATGCACCATTTTTCATGCATTTACTGATTATTTTGAGCTATAAGACCCTAAAATTGAAAAGCATTTCAAATGAACTCTAAAAAGGTTGAAAGTTGGCATGGTATCATCATTTCATCCACATGGCATGTGCAAGAAAGTTGAGAGGGTTACGGCAAAAACTGGATGCACTTCGTGTACAAAACGGACAATCTCTTTCGAAGTATCAGGATTTCATACGGAAACTCGTCTGTTACAAAGGGATTTCATTTTTTAAAACTTATTTGAACTCCTGACTTTTTGTGTGTTCAAAATGCACCATTCAAAGCCACATCATCAATTCTCAACCCTTTCTGACTTCATATGTTATTTTTCATGCATTTACTAATTATTTTGAGCTATAAGACCCTAAAATTGAAAAGCATTTCAAATGAACTCTAAAAAGGTTGAAAGTTGGCATGGTATCATCATTTCATCCACATAGCATGTGCAAGAAAGTTGAGAGGGTTACGGCAAAAACTAGATGCACTTCGTGTACAAAACGGACAATGGTATCATACTCGTCTGTTACAAAGTTGGCATGGTATCGTCATAATAGTTGCGGGAGAAAGTCTTCACTTTTTCTTCGCTTGTGTCATTTGCTTATTGCGCCGTAACCAAGGATAATCTTCATCGTTTATCAGGATGCTTGGGTCAGCCTTGACTTTGAAGGGAGGAATTTCATGAAACTTTCATAATCTTGAGACATGTCTGTCTTGCCCTCCACTCCCACAATGTCCCTTTTTCCTGAAAGAACTATGTGGCGCTTTGGCTCATTGTATGATGTATTCTCTTCCTTATCTTTTCTTTTTCTCGGTCTGGTAGACATGTCCTTCACATAGATAACCTGTGCCACATCATTGGCTAGGACGAACGGTTCGTCAATGTACCCAAGATTGTTCAGATCCACTGTTGTCATTCCGTACTGTGGGTCTACCTGTACCTCGCCTCCTGACAGATTGACCCATTTGCACTTAAACAAAGGGACCTTAAAATCATGTCCGTAGTCAAGTTCCCATATGTCCATTATGTAACCATAATATGTGTCCTTTCCCCTCTCGGTTGCTGCATCAAAGCGGACACCGCTGTTTTGGTTGGTGCTCTTTTGATCTTGGGCGATCGTGTAAAATGTATTCCCATTTATCTCGTATCCTTTGTAAGTCAATACAGTCGAAGATGGTCCCCTGGACAACGAGTACAACTCATCACAAACAATGGTGTCACCTCTGAGACGTATTTCCAACCAACTGCTGAAAGTCCTGATGTGTTCACATGTAATCCAGTCGTCACACTGCTCCGGGTGTTTGGAGCGTAGACTGTTCTTGTGTTCATCGACATACGGGGTCACCAAGGTAGAGTTCTGTAGAACTGTGTAGTGTGCTTGAGACCAAGAATATCCGTCCCTGCATATTATTGAGTCCCCTCTAAGCGTGCCTTTTCCAGTCAGTCTCCCCTCATACCGCGATTTAGGGAGACCTATCTTCTTAAGGCCAGGAATGAAGTCAACACAAAACCCAATGACATCCTCTGTTTGATGGCCCATGGAGATGCTTCCTTCTGGCCTAGCGCGGTTACGGACATATTTCTTTAGGACTCCCATGAACCTCTCAAAGGGGAACATATTGTGTAGAAATACGGGCCCAGAATGACAATCTCGTCGACTAGATGAACTAGGACGTGCGTCATGATATTGAAGAAGGATGGTGGGAACACCAGCTCGAAACTGACAAGACATTGCGCCACATCACTCCTTAGCCTTGGTATGATTTCTGGATCGATCACCTTCTGAGAGATTGCATTGAGGAATGCACATAGCTTCACAATGGCTAATCGGACGTTTTCCGGTAGAAGCCCCCTCAATGCAACCAGAAGCAGTTGCGTCATAATCACGTGGCAGTCATGAGACTTTAGGTTCTAGAACTTTTTCTCTGGCATATTTATTATTCCCTTTATATTCGACGAGAAGCCAGGCGGGACCTTCATACTGAGCAGGCATTCAAAGAAGATTTCTTTCTCTTCTTTCGTAAGAGCGTAGCTGGTAGGACCTTCATACTGCTTCGGAGGCATGCCATCTTTTTCGTGCAAACGTTGCAGGTCCTCCCGTGCCTCAGGTGTATAATTTGTCTTCCCATACACGCCCAAGAAGCCTAGCAGGTTCACGCAAAGGTTCTTCGTCACGTGCATGACATCAATTGAAGAGCGGACCTCTAGCTCTTTCCAGTAGGGTAGGTCCCAAAATATAGATTTTTTCTTCCACATGGGTGCGTGTCCCTCAGCGTCATTCGGAACAGCTAGTCCGCCGGGTCCCTTTCCAAAGATTACGTGTAAATCATTCACCATAGCAAGTACGTGATCACCGGTACGCAGGGCGGGCTTCTTCCGGTGATCTGCCTCGCCTTTGAAATGCTTGCCTTTCTTTCGACATTGATGGTTGGTCGGAAGAAAACGACGATGGCCCAGGTACACATTCTTCCTGCATTTGTCCAGGTATATACTTTCAGTGTCATCTAAACAGTGCGTGCATGCGTGGTATCCCTTGTTTGTCTGTCCTGAAAGGTTACTGAGAGCGGGCCAATCGTTGATGGTTACAAATAGCAACGCGTGCAGGTTAAATTCCTCCTATTTGTGCTCATCCCACGTACGTATACCGTTTCCATTCCACAGCTGTAAAAGTTCTTCAACTAATGGCCTTAGGTACACATCAATGTCGTTGCCGGGTTGCTTAGGGCCTTGGATGAGAACTGGCATCATAATGAACTTCCGCTTCATGCACATCCAAGGAGGAAGGTTATACATAAATAGAGTCACGGGCCAGGTGCTGTGATTGCTGCTCTGCTCCCCGAAAGGATTAATGCCATCCGCACTTAAACCAAACCATACGTTCCTTGGGTCAGCTGCAAACTCAGCCTAGTACATTCTCTCGATTTTTCTCCACTGCGACCCGTCAGCGGGTGCTCTCAACTTCCCGTCTTTCTTATGGTCCTCACTGTGCCATCGCATCAACTTGGCATGCTCTTCGTTTCTGAACAGACGTTTCAACCGTTATATTATAGGAGCATACCACATCACCTTCGCAGGAACCCTCTTCCTCCGGGGCTCGCCGTCAACATCACCAGGGTCATCTCGTCTGATCTTATACCGCAATGCACCGCATACCGGGCATGCATTCAGATCCTTGTACGCACCGCGGTAGAGGATGCAGTCATTAGGGCATGCATGTATCTTCTGCACCTCCAATCCTAGAGGGCATACGACCTTCTTTGTTGCGTATGTACTGTCGGGCAATTCGTTATCCTTTGGAAGCTTCTTCTTCAATATTTTCACTAGCTTCTCAAATCCTTTGTCAGGCACAGCATTCTCTGCGTTCCACTGCAGCAATTCCAGTACGGTACCGAGCTTTGTGTTGCCATCTTCGCAATTGGGGTACAACCCTTTTTTGTGATCCTCTAACATGCGATCGAACTTGAGCTTCTCCTTTTGACTTTCGCATTGCGTCCTTGCATCGACAATGACCCGGCGGAGATCATCATAATCGGGCACTGGTTCCTCTTGATCTTCAGCAGCTTCCCCCCTTGCAGCATCATTGGGCACATCGTCTGGTTCCTCTTGATCTTCAACAGCTTCCCCTGTTGCAGCATCACCGTATTCAGGGGGCACATAGTTGTCATCGTCCTCTTCTTCTTCGCCGTCTTCCATCATAACCCCTATTTCTCCTTGCGTCGTCCAAACATTATAGTGTGGCATGAAACCCTTGTAAAGTAGGTGGGTGTGAAGGATTTTCCGGTCAGAGTAAGACTTCGTATTCCCACATATAGGGCATGGACAACACATAAAACTATTCTGCTTGTTTGACTTAGCCACTTCGAGAAAATCATGCACGCCCTTAATGTACTCGGAGGTGTGTCTGTCACCGTACATCCTTTGCCGGTTCATCTGCGTGCATTATATATAATTAAGTGTGTCAAAAACTGTCACGACCGGTTTTTCAATAAAATATTTATTGAGAGACCAATCCCTTTTACGGACCAGTAAATAAGAATTCCTTCTCACTGGTAGACAATATCTTGGTCACAGAAGAAAAATACCAGGAGTACTGAATATAATACAAGGTTGAGCGGAGACTGCTCAACAATTTATTACATGTACGCCGATAAAACATAACGGCGGATATGGTGGCATAACTACTAACTCACGATAACAACGGTGGTGGAAAAATCACAGCGGAGCGGGTGATATGACTCCTGAAAACTACAGCTCTTCGAGCGTCGGGGTGAAGCTCGAGGAGATTTATTGCGGGTGGCGTAAGCGTATATAATACAAGTGACCAAAATCCAGGATCGCACGGGACTGACTGGAATTCCTCTAGGCGTCGGACTCACTATCAAACTCTTCATCCAAGAGGTCGCCTTCGTCAACATCTGGCCAAATCAACAAGCCAGGTGAGTACTATGAAAGTACTCGCAAGACAGTTCGGACATAAGATATAACAAATGTAAACATGATGCATTTGAACAGGTTAACAAGTGCACTCAGACATAGAGATAATACTGCATGGGAAATAAAAGAGAAGTAGGGCGGTAGTCCTCCCGAAATCCCAAAATAAATATTGGGTGCCAAACGAGGGTCTGAATGACTCCTCGAGAGGAAAATGCAAGAATAACAATGCCGCAGTCGGGCGTCAGGGCGACACCACATAAAGGGCTTATAATAGAAAATAAAAGATAGTGCATGCCACAGTCGGACGTCTGAGCGACATCGCATAAAGGGCTTATATCAAAAGTAAATAACAAGAGTGCCACAGTCGGACGTCTGAGCGACATCACATAAAGGGCTTATATCAAGAGTAAATAACAAGAGTGCCACAGTCGGACGTCTGAGCGACATCACATAAAGGGCTTCATAACTTAATACCTTAGTAGCTCAAGAATTTAAATCACAACAAAGGAATAATCAAGTATGAGGTAAATAACAGGGGTTAGTCCATCCTTAGGAAAAATGTTTAACCAAGTTTACCACTCAAGTTTGGTTACCGCGCGTAATACCATGAGGACTTGACATAGATATGGATACACTGATCACGATACTTGACCTTGGATACGATGACTCGGAAGGATTTGACTCTGCAGAGTTTGTACTTTAACCACAGCCAACGGATTTCAGTAGTCACGGGGACTAGTTCCGTTTACGGTGTTTTGGAAGAAACACATCTAACCAGTACACACCCATTCAACATTCCGAAGCCAGGAATCACCCTCGGCAACGTTCAAGAAAAACCTTGAGACGGGGAGGCTACAACCTCGCGTAGCATGGGATCAAATTTCTATACGCGTGCTCTAAGGGGTGCCCCCCTCTCGGTCTCAACCGGAAACACCCATGCCCCCTGACCGGATGACTGGCTTTAATCCAGGGCCATGGAACCCTCATCCCGGCCCCTCTGTCTGGTGTGTACACGGAAAGAGGTTACCAACTTACTAAACCGCATTCTGGCAGAAAACATGTGGTAGCACGGAAGGGGGAAGAACGATAACGTGACTCCGACCACGTTAACGTCGGAAATAAATCGGATGACGTAAGGCTGGCATGCTACAACAGTACCACCTTACCGCCCTTCATGTCACCACATGACTAGGCCATCTCTCATCAGAGATCACAGTAACTTTGGAACACACGGGTAGCTGCCTCGCATGCAACGAGATACTCACTGATACTCATATGCCATGCACAACCTTTCACGCAAACATGCAAAACACCTATCATATCAAAGGTTCAAACATGCTTGCCTGGTTCGGAGAATTCGGAGTCTAGCTCGGCGAAGTTCGCGGCTTCGTCACCTCTCCCGGAACCTACGGTATAGCGAAAATGCACACTAACGTGAAAACCAACGCGTGCATAAAAGTTGTTCCAAAAAAATTTCAAATAAATCCCATAAAAAACTAGACAAAATTATAAGACTGTCAGAAAAAGAATCACTCAAAAATCACTTTTTATTAAAAAGTTATAAGGGTTTCTGTCCAGGGACTCATCTGTAATGAAACAGAAAAGTTCCAGGGGCTAAACTGAGAAAATAGAAAACGGTTCGAATAGAAACGCGCCAGCCCATAGAGAAAACGTACTTTGCCCGAAGGCGCCAACAGAAAACGCTTTAGGGGTGAAAGAAGAGAGGCTGACGTGGGGGGTCCACATGTCAGGTTTGAAAAAACCTCGCCGGCGCCCGAAGGCTGCGGTGGTCGCCGGCGTCGAACCACGGCGAGTCAGGGAGATCGGAGTGTACCAAGAGTATCAGCGTGTCCTTCCGCGTCGGTGGGTGGTGGACTTGGGCGTCGGGGAGCACCACGTCGACGGCGACACTTTCTCCGGCGGACGGCGGCTCGGACGATGGTGGGGAACTCCGGTGGTGTGCTGCAAACTTCGAATTGAAGCGCGGGTCAGAAGGAGGGATGCACTAGAGAGTTACTGGCAAGAGATGGGAGGCAGGGGTGCACGCACGGGAGCGAATCGAGCTGGATCCCGTGGCGGGTCGCGGCGGCCGGAGTTGAGGAAGGAGACTCCCTCGGGGCTCTTCCAGTGGCTAGGCGGGGTCTTGGTGGAGTGCAGAGGTGGTGTGGGTACTAGCTGGAGCTCGGGGCCTCTATTTATAGGCGGCTAGAGGGGGTGGCCGTGAACGGAGAATCTCCGGCGAGCGATTACGGCGAGGCAGTGGCTTGGCAGAGGGTTTAGGTGGCCAGGCAGCACCAGTGAGAGTTACTGGTCCCGTTCCACTGCTAAACTCGGTCGGGCATGGCATAATGGCGTGGGTCTTCGTCGGGGTCGCCGTACTGGCACGACGGCGGCAGAGAGCGCGCTCCGCGCCTAGCGGTTCACGACGAGGGTGGCAGCGCGCATGGGGGAGTGGAAGACCATGCGGCGACCTCCGGTGGCTTGGGCGGCGCCGGACGGCGCCATCTGCGCTGCGCCTCTCTTCTGACGGCCGCAAAGCCGCCGCTGGCGTCGGTCACGGGGCGGCGCACCTCCTGCTGCTCGTCGCCGACATCCGCAAGCTTCCAGGCGCTCGTGCAGTGCAGAGGACAAGGGGGAGGGGACAGGGAACACGGCGACGCCGGGGCACTGGTGAGATTGGCAACGGAGACTGAAGAAACGACAGTGGTTCAGACACTGTAAACTGAATTTGACTGAACAAGACATTGACAGTGCTCTGAAGGTGTTCGATGAAATGATATGGTGTGAAGAAAATTTTTCCTGGAGCTGGGACTTGGTGAGGTGACCTCTCAATGCACCCAGAGGCTGCCTGATTTTTCTCAGAATTTTTGGAGAAGGATTTGAATGAATTTCATCAAATTTGGCAAATCTGGTCCAAACTTGCAGCAAGTATAGTTTGAAAATTTTGAACTGGAGACCAGTGGATCTTCATGGATCTTTGTTGAGGGTTCAAAGGACTAGGAAGGGAAAATGGTTTGGGGGCAAAAATCAAAGCAGAAGGAGTAGTTCCTTTGTAAACCTCCAAGGATCAAGATATAAGGCAGAAATTGTTTTTGATAAGAAATAAATGGGAAAATTTATATGGAGAGGTTCAACTTGCTGGATTTGAAGTAAATCATGATTCAAAGATGAGGAAAGGTTTATGAGAGTGGATTTGCACTAAGGTCATGGCAAGAGAGATTTGTTGAAAGTGGCAAAGGATCATTCCAAAAGCCATAGGGCATTTTCAAAGAAATTTTCAAAGGATATTTTTCCCAAGTGAAAAGTATTTTGGTTTGAGTCCAATTAAAAGGAAAGAACCTCCAAGACCAAAATCAAGTCTTGGGGGAATCCAAATAAAACTCTTGCCATAAAAAAAATATTTTCAAAGGGAGGGTTCTTTTGAAGAAAATTTTTAAAACACCTCCCTCAAGTCAAATAAATTTTTTGAAAAGGCCAAATAAAATTTTGGGTGTCACAAAAACCATTACAGAACATCATGAATAGATAATTAAGTGACCAAATTAATAGAAGTTCATCATCACATTAAAACCAAAGTACATACATAGTTCTCATCTAACAACATATATATAGCTCTACAGACAATCTAATTAATTAAACCATACATTGAAACTATGTAAAACATTTCAATGCGAAAACAAATGCGATCATAATCGCAACCAAGGTAACAATTGATCCAACGGCATAATCATACCAAGCCTCGGTATGAATGGCATATTTTCTAATCTTTCTAATCTTCAAGCGCATTGCATCCATCTTGATCTTGTGATCATCGACGACATCCGCAACATGCAACTCCAATATCATCTTCTCCTCCTCAATTTTTTTAGTTTTTCCTTCAAGTAATTGTTTCCTTCTTCAACTAAATTTAACCTATCGACAATAGGGTCGGTTAGAATTTCCGGTTCAACCACCTCCTAGATAAATAAAATCTATGTCACGTTGGTCGGTATATTTGTCATAAACAATAAATGAACCAAATAGTTATAAAAAGATAATATATACCACATCCGAATCATAGACAGGACGAGGGACGACGGGGGCGGATACCAAAACCATCGCACTATGTAATAAGAAGGAATAACAAAAGTAACAAAATTAGACAAGTATCTATCTAAAGTAAGAATTTTTTCCTTTCAGAAAGAAGATAAGAACAAGAGGCTCACCACAGTGGTGCTGGCGACGAGATCGGCACGGGCGATCGACGGCGGTGAAGACGGGGACGGGACGTGACGGACCGCTAAACGTAGACAAATCTCGGGGAAAATGGAGCTCGGAGGTCGAGTTTCGTGAGGAGAAAGATTAACTAGTGTGGCTCAGACATTTCATCGAACACCTCATGTGCATAGGAGGTGAGCTAGAGCACCCGAATGCCCTCCCCTCACCGGCCAGAAAAAACAGAGCACTGTGGAGTGCTCTGCTGTGGCGATGGGGTATATATAGGGAACTCATTGGTCCCGGTTTGTAGCACCAACCGGGACTAAAGGCCTTTGGTCCCGGTTGGTGCCACGAACCGGGACCAATGACCCCCTTTAGTCCCGGTTGGTGGCACCAACCGGGAACAAAGGCCTTGTGCTGCCCCGCATCAAAAGTTTAGTCCCACCTCGCTAGTTGAGAGAGCTCGAGAGTGGTTTATAAGCGCTGCTGCGCCCACCCTCTCGAGCTCCTCTCAACTACAGGCTTTCGGGCCTAACCGTTCTCTTTCCCTGTGGGGCCTACTGGGCCTTCTGCGGGCCTGAATCCTGGCCCATGGATGGGTTTCAAGTCGTATTCAGGCCGTGGTGGCCCAGTAGGTGGCATAATTTTTTTTCTCTGTTTTTTGTTTTCTCTTTTGCTTTATTTATTTTGTTTTGTTTCTACTTACAACAAAAAATTATTTATTTTATTTCTAATTACTTATGTATTTTACTTTAATTATTTTATTTTTATTTATTTTACTGCTGCTATTTTTATTTATTTTACTGCTACTATTTTTATTTAATTTATTAAGGTTTATTTATTTTAGTTACTATAGTTTACTTTATTTTATTAAGGTTTATTTATTTTTATTTATTTTATTTACTATAAAAAAATGAACATAGATGCGCCTATAGAGAAAATTCAACCTAAATTCATAATAAATTTCTATGAAATTCAAAGAAATTTACTGTGAATTTAGGTCAAATTCCCTGTATAAGGGCATCTATTTTAACTTTGAGAGGAGCTCAACAACGCAGAGAGGGACGGGCTTATAAACTGGTGTGAGCGCCCTTCGGTTAGCGAGGTGGGACTAAACACTGACAGCAACTAGGACCAGCCCTTTAGTCCCGGTTTGTGGTATGAACCGGGACTAATTAAAGGGTGAGCCTCTGGTCCCGGTTCAAGCTACCAACCGGGACCAATGATGGTGGGCCAGGAGCGAGGCCCATTGGTCCCGGTTTGTCCCACCAACCGGGACCAAAGGGGCCGGAAGAACCGGGACCAATGCCCCCACGAGGCCCGGCAGGCCCCTGGCCGCACGAACCGGGACCAATGCTCACATTAGTCCCGGTTCGTGACTGAACCGGGACTAATGTGAATATTGCCCTGTGACCAAAGCCCAGTTTTCTACTAGTGTATATGTACTAAAAAAACCTAAGTTAGATCATTATTATTTATCACGGGAACGAAGGAGAAGCTACCCCCACGACAACAGTCGGGATTGTTCGTTCTTTCATATATGGTGGAGACTCGACAGACTTAAAGTCAACACGAGGACTCATATTATAGGACTCATATTGACATGGAGATTTGGCTGATCTCACCTCGAGGTCGGAGGGGGTCGGTGACAGGGACGACGGTGGGGATGATGGAGGGGGGCTCCTAGATTTCTGCGAAAACAAAAACCCTATAAGCTATCAACTAATCATATGCATACGCCTTGCATAGTGCTCTCTAATTTTAGCATTCAAAGTAGGAGTAGTTTTTCCAATTTGAGCATTCAATAAGAAAAATCAAATCGCAAAATAAAGTAGTATTCAAATTAGGATGCATTCAATTATAAGCAAAACTACATCATCTATTGCGTCCGTACATCATCGAATATTATCACTAATACACCTCGAATACTATCATACATATAGCATCGCTAGTACAGCTAGAACCGTAGCGCCCGACGGGTATCGGCGCGGGCGGTGGACACCCAAAGAGAAGGAACCATCACAGGATCATAGCTCCAATGAGATCCCTGAAGAAGCTGCCAGGTATTGTCGAACCTGCCCTCCGACGCAACCATGTAGCGACGGACGTGCTCGTCCTCCTCGCTGACACGGTCACGTACCACCTCCGCGGTGTCCGGAAGCCTCGGCACCGTCACTGGCCCACGCGACCGCCACCAAACAAGGATACGGTCAACGACGGGCTGGCTCCTCACCAACCTACGCCCCCCGGAAGGTAGCACCTCCCAATACCAGCCTGGCGGAGCCCAGTCCCGGACATGGCCCCTCTGATCAAGCCGGCCTCCTCCGCCGAGTCGACGACAAGGATGCGGGATAGGCACCGTCGACGTCGATGCGGGAATAATTGCTTGAACTAAAAAAATAAACTAGTTCTATTAATTTTCTTGCTAAAAATAAACTACTTCTATAGTAAAATAAAGTAGTTTTATTAAATCAGCTAGTTCTACTACTAATTAAGCACTTACTATAAATAAAATAAAGTAGTACTTACTAAAAACAAACTACTTCTATATATAGTAAAATAAAGTAGTTTTATTAAATCAACTAGTTCAACTACTAAGCACTTACTATAAATAAAATAAAGTAGTACTTACTAAAAGTGAACTACTTCTATATATAGTAAAATAAAATAGTTTTATTAAATCAACTAGTTCAACTAAAAATAAACTAACCTTAAATGCACTAACAGTAGATCTAATAACCTAAAATGCACTAAATCAACTAACCTTAAATGCACTAACAGTAGAACTAATAACCTAAAATGCACTAAATCAACTAACCTTAAATGTAAGTTTTGCAACACAATTTTTTCCTCTCCTCTTCTAACCATAAACATTGAACAAAAATAAAACTATACAGCCTAAAAATGCTATGAAAAAAAAACTATGAACAAAAAAAAAACTATGAACACATACACATACATCCATCCATATACATGCATATCCATCCATCCATATATACATACATCCATATACATACATACATAAAAAAACAGGGGCGGCGGCGCGGCGCAGGGGGGCGGCGGCAGCCGCGACAGCGCACGGATCGGGATGGGAAGGGGCTCACTAGGGGCTCGAGGCAGGACGGCGACGAGGACGGTGACGAGGACGACGACGAGGCCGGCGACGAGGACGGCGGGCTCGTGGGGGAGGGGTTACACGCGCGACGAGGGCTCGGGGAGGAGCGGCTCGGGGGCGGTGACGGCGACGGCGACGGCGAGGACGACGTCGACGGCAGGTCAGGGGCGCGGCGACGGCGTCGCGGCAGGGGCTCGGGGCGGCGACGACGACGACGACGAGGAACGGCCTAGCGGCGTCGGGGGGAATGGGAGCAGTTGGCGAAATTTTCACAAGTGCCACCTTATGTAGCAAAACCAATTGTACCGGTTCGTGGCACCAACCGGTACCATTGCCCACCTATGGTCCCGGTTCGTGCCACCAACCGGGTCCAAAGGTCTCTTTTCGGCAGCCCAAAGGGCGGGAAACACAGGCCTATGGTCCCGGTTGGTGGCACGAACCGGGGCCATAGGTGGGCATTGGTACCAGTTGGTGCCACGAACCGGTACGAATGCCCGCCTATGGTCCCGGTTGGTGGCACGAACCAGGACCATAGGCCTTGTGCTGCACGGTGCGGTGGGAAGTTTAGTCCCACCTCGCTAGTTGAGAGGGGCTCAGGTTGGTTTACAAGCTTTGCTGCCGCCACCCTCTCGAGCTCCTCTCTATTGCAGGCTTACGGGCCTAATCTCTACTTTGCCATGCCTGTTGGGCCTATTGGCCCTTCTGCGGGCCTAAATCCTGGCCCATTGTAGGGTTTCTAGTCGTATTCATGCCGTGGAGGTCCAGTAGGTGGCATATTTTTTCTTTTTTCTTTTTATTTTTTTATTTCTACTTAAAACAAAATATTTATAGTTTTTTAGTGATTTCTTTTTTGCTTTTAGGTCACAAAAATTATAAACTTTCTGTTAGTGCCATTTGTTTTAAAATTTGAATTTTTTAAATGTATGTGAATCACTAATTTTATGAATAAATTTACTATAAAAAATTTTGAGTGATTCTTTTTCCTGGTATTTAATATTACTGTGTTTTATCATTATACTCAATTAGGTAATTTTAGGTTATTTTAAATATCTATTTTAATCAAAACCAGATTTTGTTAAAAAAAATTGCTATTAAAATCTTTTTGCTATTAATGTGTTGAACAACAAAATTTAATGCATGAAGTATCAGGGTTTCGGACGAAAGCTCATCTGTTACAAAGGGATTTTGTTTTTTGAACTTATTTGAACTCCAGACTTCTTGTGTGTTCAAAATGCACCATTGAAAGCAACATCACCAATTTTCAACCCTTTCTGACTTCATTTGTTATTTTTCATGCATTTACTGCTTTTTTGAGCTATAAGACACGGAAATTGAAAAGCATTTCAAATGAACTCCGATAAGGTTGCAAATTGGCATGGTATCATCATTTCACACGGAAACTTGTCTGTTACAACATGCACATTTCTTCATATGTAACTGCAGTGATATTCTAGATCAAAGGCATCATCATAATAGTTGTAGAGAGAAAGTCTTCGCTTTTTCTTCGCTTGTGTCATTTGCTTATTGCGCCGTAACCCTGGATAATCTTCATTGTTTATTAGGATGCTTGGGTCAGCCTTGACTTTGAAGGAAGGAATTTCAGGAAACTTTTCATAATCTTCAGACATGTCTGTCTTGCCCTCCACTCCCACGATGTCCCTTTTTCCTGAAAGAACTATGTGGCGCTTTGGCTCATCGTATGATATATTCGCTTCCTTATCTTTTCATTTTCTCGGTTTGGTAGACATGTCCTTCACATAGATAACCTGTGCCACATCATTGGCTAGGACGAACGGTTCGTAAGTGTACCCAAGTTGTTCAGATCCACTGTTGTCATTCCGTACTGTGGGTCTACCTGTACCCTGCCTCCTGACAGATTGACCCATTTGCACTTAAACAAAGGGACCTTAAAATAATGTCCGTAGTCAAGTTCCCATATGTCCACTATGTAACCATAATATGTGTCATTTCCCCTCTCGGTTGCTGCATCAAAGCGGACAACGCTGTTTTGGTTGGTGTTCTTTTCATCTTGGGCGATCGTGTAAAATGTATTCCCATTTATCTCGTATCCTTTGTAAGTCAATACAGTCGAAGATGGTCCCCTGGACAATGAGTACAGCTCATCACAAACAGTGTTGTCACCTCTGAGACGTGTTTCCAACCAACTGCTGAAAGACCTGATGTGTTCACATGTAATCCAGTCGTCGCACTGCTCTGGGTGTTTGGAGCGCAGACTGTTCTTGTGTTCATCGACATACGGGGTCACCAAGGTAGAGTTCTGTAGAACTGTGTAGTGTGCTTGAGACCAAGAATATCCGTCCCTGCATATTATTGAGTCCCCTCCAAGCGTGCCTTTTCCAGTCAGTCTCCCTTCATACCGCGATTTAGGTAGACCTATCTTCTTAAGGCCAGGAATGAAGTCAACACAAAACCCAATAACATCCTCTGTTTGATGGCCCATGGAGATGCTTCCTTCTGGCCTAGCGCGGTTACGGACATATTTCTTTAGGACTCCCATGAACCTCTCAAAGGGGTACATATTGTGTAGAAATACGGGGCCCAGAATGACAATCTCGTCAACTAGATGAACTAGGACGTGCGTCATGATATTGAAGAAGGATGGTGGGAACACCAGCTCGAAACTGACAAGACATTGCGCCACATCACTCCTTAGCCTTGGTATGATTTCTGGATCGATCACCTTCTGAGAGATTGCATTGAGGAATGCACATAGCTTCACAATGGCTAATCAGACGTTTTCCGGTAGAAGACCCCTCAATGCAACCGGAAGCAGTTGCGTCATAATCACGTGGCAGTCATGAGACTTTAGATTGTGGAACATTTTCTCTGGCATATTTATTATTCCCTTTATATTCGACGAGAAGCCAGTCAGGACCTTCATACTAAGCAGGCATTCAAAGAAGATTTCCTTCTCTTCTTTGGTAAGAGCATAGCTGGCAGGACCTTCAAACTGCTTTGGAGGCATGCCGTCTTTTTCATGCAAACGTTGCAGGTCCTCCCGTGCCTCAGCTGTATCTTTTGTCTTCCCATACACGCCCAAGAAGCCTAGCAGGTTCACGCAAAGGTTCTTCGTCACATGCATCACGTCGATCGAAGAGCGGACCTCTAGGTCTTTCCAGTAGGGTAGGTCCCAAAATATAAATTTCTTCTTCCACATGGGTGCGCGTCCCTCAGCGTCATTCGGAACAGCTAGTCTGCCGGGACCCTTTCCAAAGATTATGTGTAAATCGTTGACCATAGCAAGTACGTGATCACCGGTACGCATGGCGGCCTTTTTCCGGTGATCTGCCTAGCCTTTGAAATGCTTGTCTTTCTTTCGACATTGATGGTTGGTCGGAAGAAATCGACGATGGCCCAGGTACACATTCTTCCTGCATTTTTCCAGGTATATACTTTCGGTGTCAGCTAAACAGTGTGTGCATGCGTGGTATCCCTTGTTTGTCTGTCCAGAAAGGTTACTGAGAGCGGGCAAATTGTTGATGGTTACAAACAGCAATGCATGCAGGTTAAATTCCTCCTGTCTGTGCTCATCCCACGCACGTACATCGTTTTCATTCCACGGCTGTAAAAGTTCTTCAACTAATGGCCTTAAGTACACATCAATGTCGTTGCCGGGTCGCTTAGGGCCTTGGATGAGAATTGGCATCATAATGAACTTCCCGCTTCATGCACATCCAAGGAGGAAGGTTATACATGCATAGAGTCACGGGCCAGGTGCTGTGATTGTTGATCTGCTCCCCGAAAGGATTAATGCCATCCGCGCTTAAAGCAAACCATACATTCCTTGGGTCACCTACAAACTCAGCCCAGTACTTTCTCTCAATTTTTCTCCACTGCGACCCGTCAGCGGGTGCTCTCAACTTCCCGTCTTTCTTACGGTCCTCACTGTGCCATCGCATCAACTTGGCATGCTCTTTGTTTCTGAACATTCGTTTCAACCGTGGTATTATAGGAGCATACCACATCACCTTCGCAGGAACCCTCTTCCTCCGGGGCTCGCCGTCAACATCACCAGGGTCATCTCGTCTGATCTTATACCGCAATGCACCGCATACCGGGCATGCGTTCAAATCCTTGTACGCACCGCGGTAGAGGATGCAGTCATTAGGGCATGCATGTATCTTCTGCACCTCCACTCCTAGAGGGCATACGACCTTCTTTGTTGCGTACGTACTGTCGGGCAATTCATTATCCTTTGGAAACTTCTTCTTTAATATTTTCAGTAGCTTCTCAAATCCTTTGTCAGGCACAGCATTCTCTGCCTTCCACTGCAGCAATTCCAGTACGGTACCGAGCTTTGTGTTGCCATCTTCGCAATTGGGGTACAACCCTTTTTTGTGATCCTCTAACATGCGATCGAACTTCAGCTTCTCCTTTTGACTTTCGCATTGCGTCCTTGCATCGACAATGACCCGGCGGAGATCATCATCATCGGGCACATCGTCTGGTTCCTCTTGATCTTTAGCAGCTTCCCCCGTTGCAGCATCATCGGGCACATCGTCTGGTTCCTCTTGATCTTCAGCAGCTCCCCCCGTTGCAGCATCACCGTATTTAGGGGGCACATAGTTGTCATCATCCTATTCTTCTTCGCCGTCTTCCATCATAACCCCTATTTCTCCGTGCCTCGTCCAAACATTAAAGTGTGCCATGAAACCCTTGTAAAGCAGGTGGGTGTGCAGGATTTTTCGGTCAGAGTAAGACTTCGTATTCCCACATTTAGGGCATGGACAACACATAAAACCATTCTTCTTGTTTGCCTCAGCCACTTTGAGAAATTCATGCACGCCCTTAATGTACTCGGAGGTGTGTCTGTCACCGTACATCCATTGCCGGTTCATCTGCGTGCATTATATATATTATGTGTGTCAAAAGTAAGAAAATCAGACAAGTATCTATCTAAAGTAAGAAAATCAGAAAGAAGATAAGAACAAGAGGCTCACCACGATGGTGCCGGCGACGAGATCGGCGCGGGCGATCGACGGCGGTGAAAACGGGGACGGGGCGTGATGGACCGCTAAATCTAGACAAATCTCGGGAAAAATGGAGCTCCGAGAGGAGAAAGCTTAACTAGTGTCGCTCGGGCATTTCATCGAACATCTCATGTGCATAGGAGGTGAGCTAGAGCACCCAAATGCCCTCCCCTCGCCGGCCAGAAAAACATAGCACTGTGGAGTGCTCTGTCGCGGCGACGGGTATATATAGGCAACTTATTTGTCCCGGTTCGTGGCAGAAACCGGTACTAAAGCCCCCCTTCTGTTCCGGTTTTAGGTACGAACCGCTACCAATGGTTGTGGGCCAGGAGCGCGGCCCATTGGTCCCGGTTCATGCCTAGAACCGGTACAAATGGATCCAGACGAACCGGGACCAATGCCCACGAGGCCCCGGCCGGCCCCCTGGGCTCATGAACCGAGACGTATGCCCCCATGGGTCCCGGTTCGTGACTGGACGGGACTAATGGGCTGGCCAGGCCCGAACCAAAGCCCTGTTTTCTACTAGTGTGTCATCAAGGCTTCCCCATAATCTCAATAAAGTGGCATCATCGCATAGGTCATGCGTCCATCGATATAGTTTTTCAGCAAGAAGGTGATTGCCCAATCTTAAACTGATGCCCTTAAAATTTACAAATGAAGTCCCAAAAGGAAACCAAAAAAGGTTCCATACATGGTCAGAAGAGACCAAAACAAGCAACAAAAGAGACCAAAAATACTAATCAAAGGCGAAATGATGCCCACGAGCCCCTCAGTAGCACACTCTTGAACCGGGCAAGAAGCTCCCCTAGCTTGTGTTGTTTTGTCGCCAAGGTAGTCGGAGTCGGGGGTTGGGTCGATTTTCCTTCAACAGAATCGAGTTGTAGTATCGAGTCGTGGAATCGAGGATTCTATTAGATTTACTCAAATAAGATATTTTGTATCCACACCAGAAATTTATATGGGTTCTGTTGAGTTCTAATACTAAATATAGAGCACGAAGATGTACACATCAATGCTAGTTGCATTCCACAGCTTTTAATGGCTAGCCTACTATCTCCTCCCTCCGTCAGAAATTACGTGCCGCGGAAATGGATAAAAATTGATGTATTTAGAACTAAAATAAGTCTAGATACATCCATTTCTCATACAAGTATTTTTGGACGGAGGGAATAGCTTGCATGTATGAAACATATGTGAGAGGGAAATATATACAACATTTAAATCTTCAACCCACGAAATTTACTTAGGTTGTTTTTTAGAGCATGTGAATAGCCCATCACTTGTATAGCTTACCTGCAGTGCTGAACCTTGAAGGTCCTTGCTCTCCTTCTCCGATCAATCTCGACACTTCCTCCTTCTCAATCTAATTCAATTCGTCGACATGCTTGATCCCCAGTTTTCATCTCAGGGTTTCTGAGGGCTAGATCAAAGGTGTTTGTGGCTGAGTGTTTAGGTTTGGGAGGGGAATAAAGGGCCATGAGGCATGTGAAAAAGGGTTTGGAGATGGCATACTATTCTGCTACAACTAAACAAACGGCTTAGATAAATTACTAGAATCAGACATGGACCGTAACATAGTTAGGATTCAACAATTTTGTACATGATTCTATGATTTGGATCTCGACTCAACATGGATTCTATCTGATCCAGATCCATTGTGGTACATGGATCGACATGCTTCCGTAGGCTCGTGAAGTCGTAGGTTTCTAGGAGTCGAGTCGGGATTCTAACTACCTTGCTTGTCGCCAAGTGGCACGAAGCTCCCGACACCTTGTCCGGATTTTGTCGATGAAGAGGTCAATGTGTGGCCGGTCCTGCGGTGTCACCACAGGATTCCACATCTGCAATAACACGTGCTTTTATCAATGAGATCCGCTGGTTGTTTAAACATACGCCCCTTCATAAGAGCTTTATTACGTGATGTCCATAACAACCAAGCAAGCACCACAGGGCCAACACAAGCAAGCATGTTATCCTTGCCACTCATCCCTTGAATAAGTTGATAAAAATTTGCAAACCCGACCGGGTTCCATGTGCATCCCGCTGTCTCATGGATAACACTCTATGAACATCTTGCTATGATACATCAGAATAGGATGTGGTCGTTGTTATTATCTCTCGACACCAGACACATCTGCCATCGCCTGTGCCATCTATTTTGATCACTTGGTACCAACCAGCAATTTTGTTCCTGTCCACTAGCCACAAAAAGATTATGATTTTAGCCGAAATTTTGGTCTTCCAAATCCCAATCATTTTCACTTGAGGGGCCGCTTTGAAGATTTCTTTGTGCAAGGATCTGGTGGCGAAAACTCTGGAAGGCTTGAGTTTCCATGATACTAAATCCCTGCCCAAGGACAACAATATATCAGCCAATTAAGTCATTCCGTAATTGCTGCCAATCGACAACCGCATATGGTCTAATAGGCGAAGGAGGGTGTGGTGGCAAATGCAACATTTGGTTCTTGATTGCTCTGCCATGAGTGTTCCTCATCTTCGGCCGCTGTGTACATACTCGAGTTGGGGAAGAAATAGTCGAGGCGAGGTAATGCAACAGACGGGGACTGTGACCATCAAGGATGGTGATTTTGGAGAAGTGTCGACGATCTTGGTCGACAGCCAGTCTCCTTCGATGAGGCATCAACTTTATGGTTGAAGGGTGGCCAAGTTCTTTTCCTCACGGCCATGTTACCAAAGAGGACACAATATTGCATTAAGGTGTGGTGTCCACGACATGTAGCTTTTGAGGTCTTACTGGATCAAGTGGCCCCGTTCCCGGCGCTAGGGAGATTCGTGTTGCTCAAGAGTAATTTCGGGCATGATTGCATTCTTGCATTTCTGTTAGGGGTTCTCTTTACAAGTTTCATGGACTTGTGTATAATTGTGAGTTTCTTAGGGTCCTGCTTATAGGTTGTTCTCCTCCATCGCTTTCATTTAATGTAGTACTGGGTCCATTTGGACAATTCCCTTGTTAAAACAATCTAATTTATAAGGTTTGGAACTAACAAGCAACAAAATGAATAGGAAGCGAACTTAAAGATCACAGTCATGCACATTAACATCAAATTTGCACCTCTGAAAGTGAGTGGAATCCACTTCAGATGGATAAGGTTAGAGGCAAACGCGTGCTTCATCGCGCCGTTCTTCGCTCGTGGATTTAAATCGTTTTTATCTAGCAAGTTATTGAATTGATTGTTAGTTTCTGTTTCAACTAAACGGCTTGGGTTTTAATTATGTTTTAGCAGTTGTTTGTTTGTTCATCTATCGTGTTGGGTTGTTATTGGAAATAGTATTTGTTCTGAAAGAAGTGTGGATGATTTGTTCGGTGCATGGTTGTGTTGTCTTTACATGTTTTGTCCTTGGTGTCAGCAGGTGGTGCTTGTGTGAGCCGCTTGGGAGCTCCTATCGCATGGTGAAACCGTGAAATTGCTGCTACTACGCTCAAATGGGCCGGCCCATGAAACTCTCGCTTGCTTAGCTCGGCTCCCTGCTCCGCTCGCAGGTTGAGCTCAGAAGAATCAGCTACCATTTCTTATTTGAAAATATTTGTTACATCAAAAGTTGTACATGTATATTTTTTTTGAAACATCTTGGATTTTAATAAATGTTGTGATTTTAAAAACTGGATTTTTTTAAAAATGCTCATGAATTACAAAATATGTTCCTAATTCAAAAATGTTCTCAAATTTAAGAAATGTTCACAAACTCTAAAAATCCCTAAACCTTAAAAATATCCAAGATTTTGAAAATATTCATGGATTTAAAAAGTGCTACTCCCTCTGATCCAAGATAAGTGTCGTGGTCATGGATTACAACAAATGTTCATGAATTTAAAAATAGTTGTTTAATATTCATGATTTATAATAACGAGAAAGCTAAAATCGTCCGACAGATCCAAACGACTTTTTAGTCGTCCGATCGCGATCCAGCGGCTAGGACGGGCGGTTAGCGATTTAAAAGGAAACGTCCTCGTTTGAGGCATCGCTGCCGCGCGAGACTGGCGTTCAACGAGAGAAGGTGGGAGTTGATTGTGCGTTCAGTTTCCAACTTTGGTATGGTGGGCCCAGAGCGCATTGTAATAAATCCAAAAATCATTAAGCAGGAATCGAACTCCGCTGTTCCAACAGTGAGCTGATCGGGAGAACGCTTTTGTTGTCTAATATGAAGCGATCAAACTCGTTGTCTTCAACTACAAGCGCATATCCAATATTTTTTGCATTTGATGCATGTGCCATACTAACTAATCACTGTTAGATGAAATCCTTGTGTAAATAATTTATACAATCATATGCACGTCATATACGTAAAACATCGTATGCAAAGGTATTTTTTTCTTGATTGTATATACATGGATATTTCTAGGGTTGTTTTTTCACGGATTTCTTTGGTGCATCATACACTATTTTTACGCACCGCGGTCCCATTAATTTACGTGGAAATACTACGGTAACTTTGATCCGGAAAGAAAAGTTGTTTGCAACATACACTATTAACTGCTACGAAAATAATACGATAATCTATAAATTGCAGACCTGATAGTTTACGTACAAACATCATGATAGCTTCGATCCTGAAAAAAAGTTAGAAACATATCTCTGCAACTCCTATGCAAATAACATAGAATGTCATGCAATCCCACGGGTCTCACCTCAACGAACGAAAAGGCGGCTAGGATTTCTACCTCCCGTCGGCAGCGCCGTCGATCTACCACGTCACCGGTGGCGTTATTGCCATGGGTGCGCAGTGGATCCCGGCGCTTGCCGGCGGGAGGACTCTGTTTTTTGGTGCTTTAAGTTTTGCTAGGGTTTGTGTCCAGCTCATGAAGACGAGACGGCGGTAGCTTCTTGAAGTTATCGGGCTAGATGTACTATAGTTACCAACATGGTTATTTTGTAGTTATCGGGCTAGATGTACTATAGTTATCAACATGGTTATTTGTTGTTATCGGGCTAGATGTACTATAGTTACCAATATGGTTACTATGCAGTTATCGGGCCAAATGTACTATAGTTATCAACATGGTTCGTTTTCGTAGTTATCTGGTTGCATGTGGTATAATACACTCCTAGTAGCGTATGCGAAAATAATATGATAATTTACACATCACAAACATGATAGCTCATGCACAAACACCGTGATAACTTTGACCCGAGAGAAAAAATTGTTGAAGACACCCCCGATAGCTTCTGCATAAATAGCATGATTATTTACACGGCACGGACATGATAACTCCCGCACAAATTGTTGGAAATATGCCCTAGAGGCAATAACAAATGGTTATTATTATATTTCCTTGTTCATGATAATTGTCTATTGTTCATGCTATAATTGTGTTATCCGGAAATCGTAATACATGTGTGAATACATAGACCACAACGTGTCCCTAGTAAGCCTCTAGTTGACTAGCTCGTTGATCAACAGATAGTCATGGTTTCCTGACTATGGACATTGGATGTCATTGATAACGGGATCACATCATTAGGAGAATGATGTGATGGACAAGACCCAATCCTAAGCATAGCACAAAAGATCGTGTAGTTCGTTTGCTAGAGCTTTTCCAATGTCAAGTATCATTTCCTTAGACCATGAGATCGTGAAACTCCCGGATGCCGTAGGAGTGCTTTGGGTGTACCAAACGTCACAACGTAACAGGGTGACTATAAAGGTGCACTACGGGTATCTCCGAAAGTGTCTGTTGGGTTGGCACGGATCGAGACTGGATTTGTCACTCCGTATGACGGAGAGGTATCTCTGGGCCCACTCGGTAATGCATCATCATAATGAGCTCAATGTGACCAAGTGTCTGGTCACGTGATCATGCATTACGGTACGAGTAAACTGACTTGCCGGTAACGAGATTGAACGAGGTATTTGTTGGAAATATGCCCTAGAGGCAATAATAAATTGGTTATTATTATATTTCCTTGTTCATGATAATCGTTTATTATCCATGCTAGAATTGTATTGATAGCAAACTCAGATACATGTGTGGATACATAGACAACACCATGTCCCTAGTAAGCCTCTAGTTGACTAGCTCGTTGATCAATAGATGGTTACGGTTTCCTGACCATGGACATTGGATGTCGTTGATAACGGGATCACATCATTAGGAGAATGATGTGATGGACAAGACCCAATCCTAAGCCTAGCACAAGATCGTGTAGTTTGTTTGCTAAGAGCTTTTCTAATGTCAAGTATCATTTCCTTAGACCATAAGATTGTGCAACTCCCGGATACCGTAGGAATGCTTTGGGTGTACCAAACGTCACAACGTAACTGGGTGGCTATAAAGGTGCACTATAGGTATCTCTGAAGTGTCTGTTGGGTTGGCACGAATCGAGACTGGGATTTGTCACTCCGTGTAAACGGAGAGGTATCTCTGGGCCCACTCGGTAGGACATCATCATAATGTGCACAATGTGACCAAGGAGTTGATCACGGGATGATGTGTTACGGAACGAGTAAAGAGACTTGCCGGTAACGAGATTGAACAAGGTATCGGGATACCGACGATCGAATCTCGGGCAAGTAACATACCGATTGACAAAGGGAATTGTATACGGGATTGATTGAATCCCCGACATCGTGGTTCATCCGATGAGATCATCGTGGAACATGTGGGAGCCAACATGGGTATCCAGATCCCGCTGTTGGTTATTGACCGGAGAACGTCTCGGTCATGTCTACATGGTTCCCGAACCCGTAGGGTCTACACACTTAAGGTTCGATGACGCTAGGGTTATAGGGAAAGTATGTACGTGGTTACCGAATGTTGTTCGGAGTCCCGGATGAGATCCCGGACGTCACGAGGAGTTCCCGAATGGTCCGGAGGTAAAGATTTATATATGGGAAGTCCTGTTTTGGTCACCGGAAAAGTTTCGGGTGATATTGGTTATGTACCGGGACCACCGGGAGGGTCCCGGGGGTCCACCAAGTGGGGCCACCAGCCCCAGAAGGCTGCGTGGGCCAAGTGTGGGAGGGGACCAGCCCCAGGTGGGCTGGTGCGCCCCCCCCCCCGCACCAAGGCCCAAGCGCATGGGAGAGTGGGAGGGGGCAAACCCTAGGTCCAGATGGGCCTTGAGGCCCACCCTAGTGGCGCCCCCCTCTCCTCCCCTTGGCCGCCCCCCTTGGATGGGATCTAGGGCTGGCCGCCTCCTCTTGGGGTGGGAACCCTAGAGGAGGGCGCAGCCCCCTCCCCCCCTATATATAGTTGAGGTTTGGGCTGCCCAAGACACATGAGAACGTCTCTCTTTCGGCGCAGCCCTACCCCTGTCCCTCTTCCTCCTCTCCCGCGGTGCATGGCGAAGCCTTGCGGGATTGCCACGCTCCTCCACCACCACCACGCCGTCGTGCTGCTGCTGGATGGAGTCTTCCCCAACCTCTCCCTCTCTCCTTGCTGGATCAAGGCGTGGGAGACGTCACCGGGCTGCACGTGTGTTGAACGCGGAGGCACCGTTCTTCGGTGCTTAGATCGGAATCAACCGCGATCTGAATCGCTACGAGCACGACTCCCTCATCCGCGTTCTTGCAACGCTTCCGCATCGCGATCTACAATGGTATGTAGATGCACTCCCCTTCCCCTCGTTGCTAGATTACTCCATAGATTGATCTTGGTGATGCGTAGAAAATTTTGAATTTCTGCTACGTTCCCCAACAGTGGCATCATGAGCTAGTTCTATGCGTAGTTTCTATGCACGAGTAGAACACAAAGTAGTTGTGGGCGTCGATGTTGTCAATTCTTCTTGCCGCTACTAGTCTTATCTTGTTTCGGCGGCATTGTGGGATGAAGCGGCCCGGACCGACCTTACACGTACGCTTACGTGAGACGGGTTCCACCGACTGACATGCACTAGTTGCATAAGGTGGCTAGCGGGTGTCTGTCTCTCCCACTTTAGTCGGAACGGATTCGATGAAAAGGGTCCTTATGAAGGGTAAATAGAAATTGGCATATCACGTTGTGGTCTTACGTAGGTAAGAAACGTTCTTGCTAGAAACCTATACTAGCCACGTAAAAACTTGCAACAACAATTAGAGGACGTCTAACTTGTTTTTGCAGCATGTGCGTTGTGATGTGATATGGCCAGAAGATGTGATGAATGATATATGTGATGTATGAGATTGATCATATTCTTGTAATAGGAATCACGACTTGCATGTCGATGAGTATGACAACCGGCAGGAGCGATAGGAGTTGTCTTTGTTTTTTGTATGACCTGCGTGTCATTGAATAACGCCATGTAAATTACTTTACTTTATTGCTAAGCGCGTTAGCCATAGAAGTAGAAGTAATCGTTGGCGTGACAACTTCATGAAGACACAATGATGGAGATCATGGTGTCATGCCGGTGACAAAGATGATCATGGTGCCCCGAAGATGGAGATCAAAGGAGCAAAATGATATTGGCCATATCATGTCACTATTTGATTGCATGTGATGTTTATCATGTTATGCATCTTATTTGCTTAGAACGACGGTAGTAAGTAAGATGATCCCTCACTAAAATTTCTAGAGACGTGTTCCCCCTAACTGTGCACCGTTGCGAAGGTTCGTTGTTTCGAAGCACCACGTGATGATCGGGTGTGATAGATTCTAACGTTCGAATACAACGGGTGTTGACGAGCCTAGCATGTACAGACATGGCCTCGGAACACATGCAAAACACTTAGGTTGACTTGACGAGCCTAGCATGTACAGACATGGCCTCGGAACACAAGAGACCGAAAGGTCGAGCATGAGTCGTATAGAAGATACGATCAACATGGAGATGTTCACCGATGATGACTAGTCCGTCTCACGTGATGATCGGACACGGCCTAGTTTGACTCGGATCATGTATCACTTAGATGACTAGAGGGATGTCTATCTGAGTGGGAGTTCATTAAATAATCAGATGAACTTCATTATCATGAACATAGTCAAAAGGACTTTGCAAATTATGTCATAGCTTACGCTTTAGTTCTACTGTTTAAGATATGTTCCTAGAGAAAATTTAGTTGAAAGTTGATAGTAGCAATTATGCGGAGTAGGTCCGTAAACTGAGGATTGTCCTCATTGCTGCACAGAAGGCTTATGTCCTTAATGCACCGCTCAGTGTGCTGAACCTCAGCGTCATCTGTAGATGTTGTGAAACATCTGACATACACGTTTTGATGACTACGTGATAGTTCAGTGCGTAATGCTAATGGTTTAGAATTGTGGCACCAAAGACGTTTTGAAACGTCGCAGAACATATGAGATGTTCTGAAGATTGAAATTGGGATTTCAGACTAGTGCCCACGTCAAGAGGTATGAGACCTCTGACAAGTTTCTTAAGCCTGCAGACTAAGGGAGAAAAGCTCAATCGTTGAGCATGTGCTCAGATTGTCTGAATACCACAATCGCTTGAATCGAGTGGGAGTTAATCTTCCAGATGAGATAGTGATGGTTCTCCATAGTCACTGCCACCAAGCTATTAGAGCTTCGTGGTTAACTATAACATATCAGGGATAGTTATGATGATCCTTGAGCTATTCACGATGTTTGACACCGCGAAAGTAGAAATCGAGAAGGAGCATCAATTGTTGATGGTTAGTAAAACCACTAGTTTAAGAAGGGCAAGGGCAGAAGGGATACTTCATGAAACAGCAAATCGTTTGCTGCTCTAGTGAAGAATCCCAAGGTTGAACCCAAACCCGAGACTAAGTGCTTCTGTAATAAGCCGGTCACTGAAGTAGTACTACCCTAGATACTTGGTAGATGAGAAGGCGGGCAAGGTCAACAGAAGTATATTGGATATACGTTATATGAATGTGTACTTTACTAGTACTCCTAGCAGCACTAGGGTATTAGATACCGGTTCGGTTGCTAAGTGTTAGTAACTCGAAATAAAAGCTACGGAATAAACGGAGACTAGCTAAAGGTGAGATGACGATATGTGTTGGAAGTGTTTCCAAGGTTGATGTGATCAAGCATCGCATGCTCCCTCTACCATCGAGATTTGGTGTTTGCGTTGAGCATGATTGGATTATGTTTATCGCAATACGGTTATTCATTTAAGGAGAATAATGGTTACTCTGTTTATTTGAATAATACCTTCAATGGTCTTGCACCTAAAGTGAATCTCGATCGTAGTGATACACATGTTTGTGCCAAAAGATATAAAATAGTAATGATAGTTCCACATACTTGTGGCACTGCCATTTGAGTCATATTGGTATAGAACGCATGAAGAAGCTCCATGTGGATGAATCTTTGGACTCACTCGTTTTTGAAAGGATTGAGACATGCGAACCATGTCTATTGGTATATATGCATGAAGAAACTCCATGTAGATGGATCGTTTGGACTCACTTGATTTTGAATCACCTGAGACATGCAAATCATACCACATGGGCAAGATGACTGAAAGGCCTCGTTTTCAGTAAGATGGAACAAGAGAGCAACTTATTGGAAGTAATACATTTTGATGTATGCAGTCCAATGAGTGCTGAGGCATGCAGTGGATATCGTTATGTTCTTACTTCACAGATGATTTGAGTAGATGCTGAGTGTATTTACTTGATAAAACACAAGTCTGAATTATTGAAAGGTTCAAGTAATTTCAGAGTGAAGTTGAAGATCGTCGTGACAAGAGGATAAAATGTCTGTGATATGATCATAGAGATGAGTATCTGAGTTACGAGTTTGGCACACAATTAAGACATTGTGGAAAGTGTTTCACAATTAATACCTCCTGGAACACCATAGTGTGATGGTGTGTCCGAACAGCATAACTGCACCCTATTGGATATGGTGCATACCATGATGTTTCTTATCGAATTACCACTATCGTTTATGGGTTAGGCATTAGAGATAACCGCATTCACTTTAAAAGGGGCACCACGCAATTCCGTTGAGACGACACCGTTTAGAGAAACCTAAGTTGTCGTTTCTTAAAAGTTTGGGGCTGCTTATGTGAAAAAGTTTCGGGCTAATAAGCTCAAACCCAAAGAGGATAAATGCATCTTCATAGAATACCCAAAACAGTTGGGTATACCTCCTATTTCAGATCTGGAAGCAAAAGTAATTGCTTCTAGAAACAAGTCTTTTCTCGAGGAAAAGTTTCTCTCGAAAATTGAGTGGGAGGATGGTGGAGACTTGATAAGGTTATTGAACCGTCACTTCGACTAGTGTGTAGCAGGGCACAGGAAGTTGTTCCTGTGGCACCTACACCAAACCTCGTAGGACGACGAGGATGCGTGCTACTTCAGAGTGGTACGTTATCCTGTCTGAGATATCATATTGTTGGACAATACTGAACCTACGAGCTATGGAGAAGCGATGGTGGGCCCATATTCTGACAAATGGTTAGAAGCCATGAAATCCGAGATAATTGGATCTTTAAGAAGAAGACGGACATGGACGGTAATGTTACCGTCTATGAAGTTCGACTTGTGGCAAAGAGTATTTCCACAAGTTCAAGGAGTTGACTACGATGAGATTTTCTCATCCGTAGCAATGCTTAAGTCCGTCGGAATCATGTTAGCATTAGCTGCATTTATGAAACCTGGCAGATGGATGTCAAAACAAGTTTCCTTACCAGTTTTCGTAAGGAAAGGTTGTATGTGATACAATCAGAAAGGTTTTGTCGATCCTAAGGATGCTAAAAGGTATGCTAGCTCCAGCGATCCTTCCATGGACTAGAGCAAGCATCTCGGAGTCAGAATATACGCTTTGATGGAGTGATCAAAGTTTTTGGGTTTATACAAAGTTTGTTAGAAACTTGTATTTACAATAAAATGAGTGGGAGCGCTGCAACATTTCTGATAAGTATATGTGAATGACATATTGTTGATCCGAAATGATGTAAAATTTCTGGAAAGCATAAAGGGTTGTTTGAAAGGAGTTTTTCAAAGGAAGACCTGGATAAAGCTGCTTACATATTGGGCATCAAGATCTATAGAGATAGATCAAGACGCCTGATGATACTTTCAAAGAACACACACCTTGACACGATTTTGAAAGAGTTCAAAATAGATCAGCAAAGAAGGAGTTCTTGGCTGTGTTACAAGGTGTGAGTATTGAGTAAGACTCAAGACCTGACCACAGCAGAAGAGAGAGAAAGGACGAAGGTCGTCCCCTATGCTTCAGACGTAGGCTCTACAGTATGCTATGTTGTGTACCGCACATGAAGTGTGCCTTGCCATGAGTTGGTCAAGGGGTACAATAGCGATCCGGGAAAGGATCACATGACAGCGGTCGAACTTATCCTTAGTACCTAGTGGACTAAGGAATTTTCTCGATTATGGAGGTGAAAAGGAGTTCGTCGTAAAGGGTTACGTCGATGCGAACTTTGACACTAATCCGGATGACTCTGAGTAGTAAACCGGATTCGTATAGTAGAGCAGTTATTTGAAATGGCTCCAAGTAGCGCGTGGTAGCATCCACAAGATGACATAGATATTCGTAAAGCACACACGGATCTGAAAGGTTCAGACCCGTTGACTAATAACCTCTCTCACAAGCATAACATGATCAAACCAGAACTCATTGAGTGTTAATCACATGGTGATGTGAACTAGATTGTTGACTCTAGTAAACTCTTTGGATGTTGGTCACATGGTGATGTGACCTGTGAGTGTTAATCACATGGTGATGTGAACTAGATTATTGACTCTAGTGCAAGTGGGAGACTGTTGGAAATATGCCCTAGAGGCAATAATAAATTGGTTATTATTATATTTCATTGTTCATTATAATCGTTTATTATCCATGCTAGAATTGTATTGATAGCAAACTCAGATACATGTGTGGATACATAGACAACACCATGTCCCTAGTAAGCCTCTAGTTGACTAGCTCGTTGATCAATAGATGGTTACGGTTTCCTGACCATGGACATTGGATGTCGTTGATAACGGCATCACATCATTAGGAGAATGATGTGATGGACAAGACCCAATCCTAAGCCTAGCACAAGATCGTGTAGTTTGTTTGCTAAGAGCTTTTCTAATGTCAAGTATCATTTCCTTAGACCATGAGATTGTGCAACTCCCGGATACCGTAGGAATGCTTTGGGTGTACCAAACGTCACAACGTAACTGGGTGGCTATAATGGTGCACTACACGTATCTCCGAAAGTGTCTGTTGGGTTGGCACGAATCGAGACTGGGATTTGTCACTCCGTGTATACGGAGAGGTATCTCTGGGCCCACTCGGTAGGACATCATCATAATGTGCACAATGTGACCAAGGAGTTGATCACGGGATGATGTGTTACGGAATGAGTAAAGAGACTTGCCGGTAACGAGATTGAACAAGGTATCGGGATACCGACGATCGAATCTCGGGCAAGTAACATACCGATTGACAAAGGGAATTGTATACAGGATTGATTGAATCCCCGACATCGTGGTTCATCCGATGAGATCATCGTGGAACATGTGGGAGCCAACATGGGTATCCAGATCCCGCTGTTGGTTATTGACCGGAGAACGTCTCGGTCATGTCTGCATGGTTCCCGAACCCGTAGGGTCTACACACTTAAGGTTCAATGACGCTAGGGTTATAGGAAAAGTATGTACGTGGTTACCGAATTTTTTTTGGAGTCCCGGATGAGATCCCGGACGTCACGAGGAGTTCCGGAATGGTCCGGAGGTAAAGATTTATATATAGGAAGTCCTGTTTTGGTCACCGGAAAAGTTTCGGGTGATATCGGTAATGTACCGGGACCACCGGGAGGGTCCCGGGGGTCCACCAAGTGGGGCCACCAGCCCCAGAAGGCTGCGTGGGCCAAGTGTGGGAGGGGACCAGCCCCAGGTGGGCTGGTGCGCCCCCCCACCAAGGCCCAAGCGCATGGGAGAGTGGGAGGGGGCAAACCCTAGGTCCAGATGGGCCTTGAGGCCCACCCTAGTGGCGCCCCCCCCTCTCCTCCCCTTGGCCGCCCCCCTTGGATGGGATCTAGGGCTGGCCGCCTCCTCTTGGGGTGGGAACCCTAGAGGGGGGCGCAGCCCCCTCCCCCCTATATATAGTTGAGGTTTGGGCTGCCCAAGACACATGAGAACGTCCCTCTTTCGGCGCAGCCCTACCCCTCTCCCTCCTCCTCCTCTCCCGCGGTGCTTGGCGAAGCCCTGCGGGATTGCCACGCTCCTCCACCACCACCACGCCGTCGTGCTGCTGCTGGATGGAGTCTTCCCCAACCTCTCCCTCTCTCCTTGCTGGATCAAGGCGTGGGAGACGTCACCGGGCTGCACGTGTGTTGAACGCGGAGGCACCGTTCTTCGGTGCTTAGATCGGAATCAACCGCGATCTGAATCGCTCCGAGTACGACTCCCTCATCCGCGTTCTTGCAACGCTTCCGCATCGCGATCTACAATGGTATGTAGATGCACTCCCCTTCCCCTCGTTGCTAGATTACTCCATAGATTGATCTTGGTGATGCGTAGAAAATTTTGAATTTCTGCTACGTTCCCCAACAGTATTGGGATACCGACGATCGAATCTCGGGCAAGTAACGTACCGATTGACAAAGGGAATTGTGTACGGTATTGATTGAATCCTCGACATCGTGGTTCATCCGATGAGATCATCGTGGAACATGTGGGAGCCAACATGGGTATCCAGATCCCGCTGTTGGTTATCGACTGGAGAGTCGTCTCGGTCATGTCTGCATGTCTCCCGAACCCGTAGGGTCTACACACTTAAGGTTCGGTGACGCTAGGGTTGTAGGGATATTAGTATGCGGAAACCCGAAAGTTGTTCGGAGTCCCGGATGAGATCCCGGACGTCACGAGGAGTTCCGGAATGGTCCGGAGGTGAATAATTTTATATAGGAAGTCCAGTTTCGGCCACCGGGAAAGTTTCGGGGGTTATCAGTATTGTACCGGGACCACCGGAAGGGTCCCGGGGGTCCACCGGGTGGGGCCACCTATCCCGGAAGGCCCCATGGGCTGAACTGGGAGGGGAACCAGCCCCTGGTGGGCTGGTGCGCCCCCCATGGGCCTCCCCCTGCGCCTAGGGTTGGAAACCCTGGGGGTGGGGGGCGCCCCGCCTGACTTGGGGGGAAGTTTCCCCCCCTTGGCCACCGCCCCCCTGGAGATGGGATCTCCCAGGGCCGGCACCCCCCAGGGACCCTATATATAGTGGGGGGAGGGAGGGCAGCAGTAACCTAGCCCCTGGCGCCTCCCTCTCCCTCCCGTGACACCTCTCCCTCCCGCTTGCGCTTGGCGAAGCCCTGCCGGCATCCCCGCTACTTCCACCACCACGCCGTCGTGCTGCTGGATCTCCATCAACCTCTCCTTCCCCCTTGCTGGATCAAGAAGGAGGAGACGTCGCTGCTCCGTACGTGTGTTGAACGCGGAGGTGCCGTCCGTTCGGCGCTCGGTCATCGGTGATTTGGAGCACGACGAGTACGACTCCATCAACCCCGTTCACTTGAACGCTTCCACTCGCGATCTACAAGGGTATGTAGATGCACTCCTTCCTTCTCGTTGTTAGTAAAATCCATAGATGGATCTTGGTGATGCGTAGAAAATTTTAAAATTCTGCTACGATCCCCAACAGTGGCATCATGAGCCAGGTTTATGCGTAGTTTCTATGCACGAGTAGAACACAAAGCAGTTGTGGGCGTAGATGTTGTCAATTTTCTTGCCACTACTAGTCTTATCTTGTTTCGGCGGTATTGTGGGATGAAGCGGCCCGGACCGACCTTACACGTACGCTTACGTGAGACAGGTTCCACCGACTGACATGCACTAGCTGCATAAGGTGGCTAGCGGGTGTCTGTCTCTCCCACTTTAGTCGGTACGGATTCGACGAAAAGGGTCCCTATGAAGGGTAAATAGAAATTGGCATATCACGTAGGTAAGAAACGTTCTTGCTAGAAACCTATAGAAGCCACGTAAAAACATGCAACAACAATTAGAGGACGTCTAACTTGTTTTTGCAGCATGTGCCTTGTGATGTGATATGGCCAAAAGGATGTGATGAATGAGATATATGTGATGTATGAGACTGATCATGTTCTTGTAATAGGAATCACGACTTGCATGTCGATGAGTATGACAATCGGGAGGAGCCATAGGAGTTGTCTTTATTTTTTGTATGACCTGCGTGTCATTGAATAACGCCATGTAAATTACTTTACTTTATTGCTAAACACATTAGCCATAGAAGTAGAAGTAATCGTTGGCATGACAACTTCATGAAGACACGATGATGGAGATCATGATGATGGAGATCATGGTGTCAAGCCGGTGACGAAGATGATCATGGCGCCCCGAAGATGGAGATCAAAGGAGCAAAATGATATTGGCCATATTGAAGGAAATATGCCCTAGAGGCAATAATAAAGTATTATTTATTTCCTTATATCATGATAAATGTTTATTATTCATGCTAGAATTGTATTAACCGGAAACATAATACATGTGTGAATACATAGACAAACAGAGTGTCACTAGTATGCCTCTACTTGACTAGCTCGTTAATCAAAGATGGTTATGTTTCCTAGCCATAGACATGAGTTGTCATTTGATTAACGGGATCACCTCATTAGGAGAATGACGTGATTGACTTGACCCATTCCGTTAGCTTAGCACCCGATCGTTTAGTATGTTGCTATTGCTTTCTTCATGACTTATACATGTTCCTATAACTATGAGATTATGCAACTCCCGTTTACCGGAGGAACACTTTGTGTGCTACCAAACGTCACAACGTAAATGGGTGATTATAAAGGTGCTCTACAGGTGTCTCCAAAGGTACTTGTTGGGTTGGCGTATTTCGAGATTAGGATTTGTCACTCCGATTGTTGGAGAGGTATCTCTGGGCCCACTCGGTAATGCACATCACTATAAGCCTTGCAAGCATTGTGACTAATGAGTTAGTTGCGGGGTGATGTGTTACAGAAGGAGTAAAGAGACTTGCCGGTAACGAGATTGAACTAGGTATCGAGATACCGACGATCAAATCTTGGGCAAGTAACATACCGGTGACAAAGGGAACAACGTATGTTGTTATGCGGTCTGACCGATAAAGATCTTCGTAGAATATGTGGGAGCCAATATGGGCATCCAGGTCCCGCTATTGGTTATTGACCGGAGACGTGTCTCGGTCATGTCTACATAGTTCTCGAACCCGTAGGGTCCGCACGCTTAACGTTACGATGACAGTTTTATTGAGTTTTGATGTACCAAAGGAGTTCGGAGTCCTGGATGAGATCGGGGACATGACGAGGAGTCTCGAAATGGCCGAGACGTAAAGATCGATATATTGGACGACTATATTCGGACTTCGGAAAGGTTCCGAGTGATTCGGGTATTTTTCGGAGTACCGGAGAGTTACGGGAATTCGTATTGGGCCTTAATGGGCCATACGGGAAAGGAGAGAAAGGCCTCAAAAGGTTGCCGCACCCCTCCCCATGGTCTGGTCCGAATTGGACTAAGGAAGGGGGGCGTACCCTTCCTTCTTTCTCCTTCCCCCTTCCCTTCTCCTACTCCCACAAGGAAAGGAGGAGTCCTACTCCCGGTGGGAGTAGGACTCCCCCCTATGGCGCGCCTCTCCCATTGGCCGGCTGCCTCCCCCTTGCTCCTTTATATACGGGGGCAGGGGGGCACCCCAGAGACACAACAATTGATCCTTGAGATCTCTTAGCCGTGTGCGGTGCCCCCCTCCACCATATTACACCTCGATAATACCGTTGCGGAGCTTAGGCGAAGCCCTGCGTCGGTGGAACATCATCATCGTCACCACGCCGTCGTGCTGACGAAACTCTCCCTCAACACTCGGCTGGATCGGAGTTCGAGGGACGTCATCGAGCTGAACGTGTGTAGAACTCGGAGGTGCCGTGTGTTCGGTACTTGATCGGTCGGATCGTGAAGACGTACGACTACATCAACCGCGTTGTGATAACGCTTCCGCTATCGGTCTACGAGGGTACGTGGACAACACTCTCCCCTCTCGTTGCTATGCATCATCATGATCTTGCGTGTGCGTAGGAATTTTTTTTAACTTACTACGTTCCCCAACAATGGCATCCGAGCCTGGTTTTATGCGTTGATGTTATGCACGAGTAGAACACAAGTGAGTTGTGGGCGATATAAGTCATACTGCTTACCAGCATGTCATACTTTGGTTCAACGGTATTGTGAGATGAAGCGGCCCGGACCGACATTACGCGTACGCTTACGCGAGACTGGTTTCACCGTTGCGAGCACTCGTTGCTTAAAGGTGACCGGCGGGTGTCTGTCTCTCTCACTTTAGTTGAACCGAGTGTGGCTACGCCCGGTTCTTGCGAAGGTTAAAACAACACCAACTTGACAAACTATCGTTGTAGTTTTGATGCGTAGGTAAAAACGGTTCTTGCTAAGCCCGTAGCAGCCACGTAAAATATGCAACAACAAAGTAGAGGACGTCTAACTTGTTTTTGCAGGGCATGTTGTGATGTGATATGGTCAAGACATGATGTGATATAATTTGTTGTATGAGATGATCATGTTTTGTAACCGAGTTATCGGCAACCGGCAGGAGCCATATGGTTGTCGCTTTATTGTATGAAATGCAATCGCCATGTAATAGTTTTACTTTATCACTAAGCGGTAGCGATAGTCGTAAAAGCAATAAGTTGGCGAGACGACAACGATACTACGGTGGAGATCAAGGTGTCGCGCCGGTAACGATGGTGATCATGACGGTGCTTCGGAGATGGAGATCACGAGCACGGTGCTTCGGAGATGGAGATCACAAGCACAAGATGATGATGGCCATATCATATCACTTATATTGATTGCATGTGATGTTAATCCTTTATGCATCTTATCTTGCTTTGTTTGACGGTAGCATTATAAGATGATCCTTCACTAAATCATCAAAGTATAAGTGTTCTCCCTGAGTATGCACCGTTGCGAAAGTTCTTCGTGCTGAGACACCACGTGATGATCGGGTGTGATAGGCTCTACGTTCAAATACAACGGGTGCAAAACAGTTGCACACGCGGAATACTCAGGTTAAACTTGACGAGCCTAGCATATAACAGATATGGCCTCGGCACACGGAGACCGAAAGGTCGAGCGTGAATCATATAGTAGATATGATCAACATAGTGATGTTCACCATTGAAACTACTCCATCTCACGTGATGATCGGACATGGTTTAGTTGATATGGATCACGTGATCACTTAGAGGATTAGAGGGATGTCTATCTAAGTGGGAGTTCTTAAGTAATATGATTAATTGAACTTAAATTTATCATGAACATAGTCCTAATAGTATTTTTGCAAATTATGTTGTAGATCAATAGCTCGCGTTGTTGCTTCCATGTATTTATTTTTGATATGTTCCTAGAGAAAATTATGTTGAAAGATGTTAGTAGCAAAGATGCGTATTGGATCCGTGATCTGAGGATTATCCTCATTGCTGCACAGAAAAATTATGTCCTTGATGCACCGCTAGGTGACAGACCTATTGCAGGAGCAGATGCAGACGTTATGAACGTTTGGCCAGCTCAATATGATGACTACTTGATAGTTTAGTGCACCATGCTTAACGGCTTAGAATCGGGACTTCAATGACGTTTTGAACGTCATGGACCATATGAGATGTTCCAGGAGTTGAAGTTAATATTTCAAGCAAATACCCGAGTTGAGAGATATGAAGTCTCCAACAAGTTCTATAGCTAAAAGATGGAGGAGAATCGCTCAACTAGTGAGCATGTGCTCAGATTGTCTGGGTACTACAATCGCTTGAATCAAGTGGGAGTTTATCTTCCAGATAAAATAGTGATTGATAGAATTCTCTAGTCACCATCACCAAGTTAGTAGAACTTCGTGATGAACTATAGTATGCAAGGGATGACGAAAGTAATTACCGAGCTCTTCGTGATGCTGAAATCGACGAAGGTAGAAATCAAGAAAAACATCAAGTGTTGATGGTTGACGAGACCACTAGTTTCAAGAAAAGGGCAAAGGGAAGAAGGGGAACTTCAAAAAGAACGGCAAGCAAGTTGCTACTCAAGTGAAGAAGCCCAAGTCTATACCTAAGCCTGAGACTAAGTGCTTCTACTGCAAAGGGACTGGTCACTGGAGGCGGAACTGCCCCAAGTATTTGGTGGATAAGAAGGATGGCAAAGTGAACAAAGGTATATTGGATATACATGTTATTGATGTGTACTTACTAGTGTTTATAGCAACCCCTCAGTATTTGATACTGGTTCAGTTGCTAAAGAGTAGTAACTCGAAAACGGGGGTTGCAGAATAAACAGAGACTAGTAAAAGGCGAGGTGACGATGTGTGTTGGAAGTAGTTCCAAGATTGATATGATCATCATCGCACACTCCCTATACTTTCGGGATTAGTATTGAAACTAAATAAGTGTTATTTGGTGTTTGCGTTGAGCATGAATATGATTTGATCATGTTTATTGCAATACGGTTATTCATTTAAGTTAGAGAACAATTGTTGTTCTGTTTACATGAATAAAAACCTTCTATGGTCATACACACCAACGAAAATGGTTTGTTGGATCTCGATCGTAGTGATACACATATTCATAATAATGAAGCCAAAAGATGCAAAGTTAATAATGATAGTGCAACTTATTTGTGGCACTGCTGTTTAGGTCATATTGGTGTAAAGCGCATGAAGAAACTCCATACTGATGGGATTTTGGAATCACTTGATTATGAATCACTTGATGCTTGCGAACCGGGCCTCATGGGCAAGATGACCGAAACGCCGTTCTCCGGAACTATGGAGAGAGCAACAGATTTGTTGGAAATCATACATACAGATGTATGTGGTCCGATGAATATTGAGGCTCGTAGCAGGTATCATTATTTTCTGACCTTCACAGATGATTTGAGTAGATATGGGTATATCTACTTGATGAAACACAAAGTCTGAAACATTTGAAAAGTTCAAAGAATTTCATAGTGAAGTGGAGAATCATCGTAACAAGAAAATAAAAGTTTCTACGATATGATCGCAGAGGTAAAATATTTGAGTTACGAATTTGGCCTTCAGTCAAAACAATGTGAAATAGTTTCACTACTCACGCCACCTGGAACACCACAGTGTAATGGTGTGTCCGAACGTCATAACCGTACTTTATTGGATATAGTGCAATCTACGATGTTTCTTATCGATTTACCACTATAGTTTTGGGGTTATGCATTAGAGACAGCTGCATTCACATAAAAAAAGGGCACCATCGAAATCCGTTGAGACGACGCCTTATGAACTGTGGTTTGGCAAGAAACCAAAGTTGTCGTTTCTTAAAGTTTGGGGTTGCGATGCTTATGTGAAAAGGTTTCATCCTGATAAGCTCAAACCCAAATCGGAGAAATGTGTCTTCATAGGATACCCAAAGGAGACAGTTGGGTACACCTTCTATCACAGATCCGAAGGCAAGACATTCGTTGCTAAGAATGAATCCTTTCTAGAGAAGGAGTTTCTCTCGAAAGATGTGAGTGGGAGGAAAGTAGAACTTGATGAGGTAACTGTACCTGCTCCCTTATTGGATCACAGAAATCTGTTCCTGTGACTTCTACACCAATTAGTGAGGAAGTTAATGATGATGATCATGTAACTTCAGATCAAGTTACTACCAAACCTCGTAGGTAAACCAGAGTAAGATCCGCACCAGAGTGGTACGGTAATCCTGTTCTGGAGGTTATGTTACTAGACCATGACGAACCTACGAACTATGAAGAAGCGATGGTGAGCCCAGATTCCGCAAAATGGCTTGAGGCCATGAAATCTGAGATGAGATCCATGTATGAGAACAAAGTGTGGACTATGGTTGACTTGCCCGATGATCGGCAAGCAATTGAGAATAAATGGATCGTCAAGAGGAAGACGGACGCTGATAGTAGTGTTACTATCTACAAAGCTAGAATTGTCGCAAAAAGGTTTTTCGACATGTTCAAGGTGTTGACTACGATGAGAGTTTCTCACTCGTATCTATGCTTAAGTCTGTCTGAATCATGTTAGCAATTGCCGCATTTTATGAAATATGGCAAATGGATAAACAAAACTGCATTCCTTAATGGATTTATTAAAGAAGAGTTGTATATGATGCAACCAGAAGGTTTTGTCAATCCTAAAGGTGCTAACAAAATATGCAAGCTCCAGCGATCCATCTATGGACTGGTGCAAGCATCTCGGAGTTGGAATATACACTTTGATAAGTTGATCAAAGGATATAGTTTTATACAGACTTGCGGTGAAGCCTGTATTTACAAGAAAGTGAGTGGAGCACTACAGCATTTCTGATAAGTATATGTGAATGACATATTGTTGATCGGAAATAATGTAGAATTATTCTGCAAAGCATAAAGGAGTGTTTGAAAGGAGTTTTTCAAAGAAAGACCTCGGTGAAGCTGCTTACATATTGAGCATCAAGATCTATAGAGATAGATCAAGACGCTTGATAAGTTTTTTCAATGAGTACATACCTTAACAAGATTTTGAAGTAGTTCAAAATAGAACAGTCAAAGAAAGAGTTCTTGCCTGTGTTACATGGTGTGAAATTGAGTAAGACTCAAAGCCCGACCACGGCAGAAGATAGAAAGAGAATGAAAGTCATTCCCTATGCCTTGGCCATAGGTTCTATAAAGTATGCCATGCTGTGTACCAGATCTATTGTATACCCTACACTGATTTTGGCAAGGGAGTACAATAGTGATCTAGGAGTAGATCACTGGACAGCGGTCAAAATTATCCTTAGTGGAATAAGGAAATGTTTCTCGATTATGGAAGTGACAAAAGGTTCGTCGTAAAGGGTTACGTCGATGCAAGTTTTGACACTAATCTAGATGACTCTAAGTCTCGGTCTAGATACATATTGAAAGTGGGAGCAATTAGCTAGAGTAGCTCCGTGCAGAGCATTGTAGACATAGAAATTTGCAAAATACTTACGGATCTGAATGTGACAGACCCGTTGACTAAAATTATCTCACAATCAAAACATGATCACACCTTAGTACTCTTTGGGTGTTAATCACATAGCGATGTGAACTAGATTATTGACTCTAGTAAACCCTTTGAGTGTTGGTCACATAGAGATGTGAACTATGGGTGTTAATCACATGGTGATGTGAATTATTGATGTTAAATCACATGGCGATGTGAACTAGATTATTGACTCTAGTGCAAGTGGGAGACTGAAGGAAATATGCCCTAGAGGCAATAATAAAGTATTATTTATTTCCTTATATCATGATAAATGTTTATTATTCATGCTAGAATTGTATTAACCGGAAACATAATACATGTGTGAATACATAGACAAACAGAGTGTCACTAGTATGCCTCTACTTGACTAGCTCGTTAATCAAAGATGGTTATGTTTCCTAGCCATAGACATGAGTTGTCATTTGATTAACGGGATCACCTCATTAGGAGAATGACGTGATTGACTTGACCCATTCCGTTAGCTTAGCACCCGATCGTTTAGTATGTTGCTATTGCTTTCTTCATGACTTATACATGTTCCTATGACTATGAGATTATGCAACTCCCGTTTACCGGAGGAACACTTTGTGTGCTACCAAACGTCACAACGTAAATGGGTGATTATAAAGGTGCTCTACAGGTGTCTCCAAAGGTACTTGTTGGGTTGGCGTATTTCGAGATTAGGATTTGTCACTCCGATTGTCGGAGAGGTATCTCTGGGCCCACTCGGTAATGCACATCACTATAAGCCTTGCAAGCATTGTGACTAATGAGTTAGTTGCGGGATGATGTGTTACGGAACGAGTAAAGAGACTTGCCGGTAACGAGATTGAACTAGGTATCGAGATACCGACGATCAAATCTCGGGCAAGTAACATACCGGTGACAAAGGGAACAACGTATGTTGTTATGCGGTCTGACCGATAAAGATCTTCGTAGAATATGTGGGAGCCAATATGGGCATGCAGGTCCCGCTATTGGTTATTGACCGGAGACGTGTCTCGGTCATGTCTACATAGTTCTCGAACCCGTAGGGTCCGCACGCTTAACGTTACGATGACAGTTTTATTGAGTTTTGATGTACCGAAGGAGTTCGGAGTCCCGGATGAGATCGGGGACATGACGAGGAGTCTCGAAATGGTCGAGACGTAAAGATCGATATATTGGACGACTATATTCGGACTTCGGAAAGGTTCCGAGTGATTCGGGTATTTTTCGGAGTACCGGAGAGTTACGGGAATCCGTATTGGGCCTTAATGGGCCATACGGGAAAGGAGAGAAAGGCCTCAAAAGGTGGCCGCACCCCTCCCCATGGTCTGGTCCGAATTGGACTAGGGAAGGGGGGCGCACCCTTCCTTCTTTCTCCTTCCCCCTTCCCTTCTCCTACTCCCACAAGGAAAGGAGGAGTCCTACTCCCGGTGGGAGTAGGACTCCCCCTATGGCGCGCCTCTCCCCTTGGCCGGCTGCCTCCCCCTTGCTCCTTTATATACGGGGCAGGGGGCACCCCAGAGACACAACAATTGATCCTTGAGATCTCTTAGCCGTGTGCGGTGCCCCCCTCCACCATATTACACCTCGATAATACCGTTGCGGAGCTTAGGCGAAGCCCTGCGTCGGTGGAACATCATCATCGTCACCACGCCGTCGTGCTGACGAAACTCTCCCTCAACACTCGGCTGGATCGGAGTTCGAGGGACGTCATCGAGCTGAACGTGTGTAGAACTCGGAGGTGCCGTGTGTTCGGTACTTGATCGGTCGGATCGTGAAGACGTACGACTACATCAACCGCGTTGTGATAACGCTTCCGCTGTCGGTCTACGAGGGTACGTGGACAACACTCTCCCCTCTCGTTGCTATGCATCACCATGATCTTGCGTGTGCGTAGAATTTTTTTTGAAATTACTACGTTCCCCAACACATATCATGTCACTATTTGATTGCATGTGATGTTTATCATGTTTTACATCTTATTTGCTTAGAACGACGGTAGTAAGTAAGATGATCCCTTATAATAATTTCAAGAAAGTGTTCCCCCTAACTGTGCACCGTTGCGAAGGTTCGTTGTTTCGAAGCACCACGTGATGATCGGGTGTGATAGATTCTAACGTTCGCATACAACAGGTGTTGACGAGCCTAGCATGTACAGACATGGCCTCGGAACACACGCAATACACTTAGGTTGACTTGACGAGCCTAGCATGTACAGACATGGCCTCGGAACACGGAAGACCGAAAGGTCGAGCATGAGTCGTATAGAAGATACGATCAACATGAAGATGTTCACCGATATTGACTAGTCCGACTCACGTGATGATCGGACACGGCCTAGTTGACTCGGATCATGTTTCACTTAGATGACTAGAGGGATGTCTATCTGAGTGGGAGTTCATTGAATAATTTGATTAGATGGACTTAATTATCATGAACTTAGTCTAAAATCTTTACAATATGTCTTGTAGATCAAATGGCCCACGTTGCCCTCTACTTCAACGCGTTCCTAGAGAAAACCAAGCTGAAAGATGATGGCAGCAACTATACGGACTGGGTCCGGAACCTGAGGATCATCCTCATAGCTGCCATGAAAGATTATGTCCTAGATGCACCGCTAGGTGAAGCACCCATCCCAGAGAACCAAGACGTTATGAACGCTTGGCAATCACGTGCTGATGATTACTCCCTCGTTCAGTGCGGCATGCTTTACAGCTTAGAACCGGGGCTCCAAAAGCGTTTTGAGAAACATGGAGCATATGAGATGTTCGAAGAGCTGAAAATGGTTTTCCAAGCTCATGCCCGGGTCGAGAGATATGAAGTCTCCGACAAGTTCTTCAGTTGGAAAATTGAGGAAAATAGTTCTGTCAGTGAGCACATACTCAAAATGTCTGGGTTACACAACCGCTTGTCTCAGCTGGGAGTTAATCTCCCGGATGACGCGGTCATTGACAGAATTCTTCAGTCGCTTCCACCAAGCTACAAGAGCTTTGTGATGAACTTCAATATGCAGGGGGTGGAAAAGACCATTCCTGAGGTATATTCAATGCTGAAATCAGCGGAGGTGGAGATCAAAACGGAACATCAAGTGTTGATGGTGAATAAAACCACTAAGTTCAAGAAAGGCAAGGGTAAGAAGAACTTCAAGAAGGACGGGAAGGGAGTTGCCGCGCCCGGTAAGCCAGTTGCCGGGAAGAAGTCAAAGAATGGACCCAAGCCTGAGACTGAGTGCTTTTATTGCAAGGGAAGTGGTCACTGGAAGCGGAACTGCCCCAAATACTTAGCGAACAAGAAGGCCGGCAACACCAAAGGTATATGTGATATACATGTAATTGATGTGTACCTTACCAGTACTCGTAGTAGCTCCTGGGTATTTGATACCGGTGCAGTTGCTCATATTTGTAACTCAAAACAGGAGCTGCGGAATAAGCGGAGACTGGCGAAGGACGAGGTGACGATGCGCGTCAGGAACGGTTCCAAGGTCGATGTGATCGCCGTCGGCACGCTGCCTCTACATTTACCTACGGGATTAGTTTTAAACCTCAATAATTGTTATTTAGTTCAAGCTTTGAGCATGAACATTGTATCAGGATCTCGTTTAATTCGAGATGGCTACTCATTTAAATCCGAGAATAATGGTTGTTCTATTTATATGAGAGATATGTTTTATGGTCATGCCCCGCTGGTCAATGGTTTATTCTTAATGAATCTCGAACGTGATGTTACACATATTCATAGTGTGAATACCAAAAGATGTAAAGTTGATAACGATAGTCCCACATACTTGTGGCACTGCCGCCTTGGTCACATTGGTGTCAAACGCATGAAGAAGCTCCATGCAGATGGACTTTTGGAGTCTCTTGATTACGAATCATTTGACACGTGCGAACCATGCCTCATGGGTAAGATGACCAAGACTCCGTTCTCCGGAACAATGGAGCGAGCAACCAACTTATTGGAAATCATACATACCGATGTGTGCGGTCCAATGAGTGTTGAGGCTCGCGGTGGCTATCGTTATGTTCTCACTCTCACTGATGACTTAAGTAGATATGGGTATGTCTACCTAATGAAACACAAGTCTGAGACCTTTGAAAAGTTCAAGGAATTTCAGAGTGAGGTTGAGAATCAACGTGACAGGAAAATAAAGTTCCTGCGATCAGATCGTGGAGGGGAATATTTAAGTCACGAATTTGGCACACACTTAAGGAAATGTGGAATAGTTTCACAACTCACGCCGCCTGGAACACCTCAGCGAAATGGTGTGTCCGAACGTCGTAATCGCACTCTATTGGATATGGTGCGATCTATGATGTCTCTTACCGATCTACCGCTCTCATTTTGGGGCTATGCTTTAGAGACTGCCGCATTCACTTTAAATAGGGCTCCGTCGAAATCCATTGAGACGACACCGTATGAATTATGGTTTGGGAAGAAACCTAAGCTGTCGTTTCTAAAAGTTTGGGGATGCGATGCTTATGTCAAGAAACTTCAACCTGAAAAGCTCGAACCCAAGTCGGAGAAATGCGTCTTCATAGGATACCCCAAGGAAACTATTGGGTATACCTTCTACCTCAGATCCGAAGGCAAGATCTTTGTTGCCAAGAACGGGTCCTTTCTGGAGAAAGAGTTTCTCTCGAAAGAATTGAGTGGGAGGAAAGTGGAACTTGATGAGGTGATAGTCACCCCTTCCGAACCGGAAAGTAGCGCAGCGCGGGAAGATGTTCCTGTGGTGCCTACACCGACTGGGGAGGAAGTTAATGATGATGATCATGAAGCTTCGGATCAAGTTACTGCTGAACTTCGTAGGTCCACAAGGACACGTTCCGCACCAGAGTGGTACGGCAACCCTGTCCTGGAAATCATGTTGTTAGACAACGGTGAACCTTCGAACTATGAAGAAGCGATGGCGGGCCCGGATTCCAACAAATGGCTTGAAGCCATGCAATCCGAGATAGGATCCATGTATGAAAACGAAGTATGGACTTTGACTGACTTGCCCGATGATCTGCGAGCCATAGAAAATAAATGGATCTTTAAGAAGAAGACAGACGCGGATGGTAATGTGACCATCTATAAGGCTCGACTTGTCGCTAAGGGTTATCGACAAGTTCAAGGGGTTGACTACGATGAGACTTTCTCACCCGTAGCGAAGCTGAAGTCCGTCCGAATCATGTTAGCAATTGCCGCATTCTATGATTATGAGATATGGCAAATGGACGTCAAAACGGCATTCCTTAACGGCTTTCTTAAGGAAGAATTGTATATGATGCAGCCGGAAGGTTTTGTCGATCCTAAGAATGCTAACAAGGTATGCAAGCTCCAGCGCTCCATCTATGGGCTGGTGCAAGCATCTCGGAGTTGGAACATTCGATTTGATGAGATGATCAAAGCGTTTGGGTTTACACAGACTTATGGAGAAGCATGTCTTTACAAGAAAGTGAGTGGGAGCTCTGTAGCATTTCTCATATTATATGTGGATGACATACTATTGATGGTAAATGATATAGAATTCTTGGAAAGTATAAAGGCCTATTTGAATAAGTGTTTTCAATGAAGGACCTTGGAGAAGCTGCTTATATATTAGGCATCAAGATCTATAGAGATAGATCAAGACGCCTCATTGGTCTTTCACAGAGTACGTACCTTGACAAGATATTGAAGAAGTTCAATATGGATCAGTCCAAGAAGGGGTTCTTGCCTGTATTGCAAGGTGTGCAATTGAGCACGGCTCAATGCCCGATCACGGCAGAAGATAGAGAAAAGATGAGTGTCATCCCCTATGCCTCGGCCATAGGGTCTATTATGTATGCCATGCTGTGTACCAGACCTGATGTAAACCTTGTCGTAACTTTGGTAGGAAGGTACCAAAGTAATCCCGGCATGGAACACTAGACAGCGGTCAAGAATATCCTGAAGTACCTGAAAAGGAGTAAGGATATGTTTCTCGTATATGGAGGTGACGAAGAGCTCGTCGTAAAGGGTTACGTCGACGCTAGCTTCGACACAGATCTGGATGACTCTAAGTCACAAACCGGATACGTGTATATTTTGAATGGAGGGGCAGTAAGCTGGTGCAGTTGCAAGCAAAGCGTCGTGGCGGGATCTACATGTGAAGCGGAGTACATGGCGGCCTCAGAGGCAGCACAAGAAGCAATCTGGATGAAGGAGTTCATTACCGACCTAGGGGTGATTCCCAATGCGTCGGGCCCGATGACTCTCTTCTGTGACAACACTGGAGCTATTGCCCTTGCCAAGGAGCCCAGGTTTCACAGGAAGACCAGGCATATCAAGCGTCGCTTCAACTCCATTCGTGAAAGTGTTCAAAATGGAGACATAGATATTTGTAGAGTACATACGGACCTGAATGTAGCAGATCCGTTGACTAAACCTCTCCCTAGAGCAAAACATGATCAACACCAGAACTCTATGGGTGTTCGATTCATCACAATGTAACTAGATTATTGACTCTAGTGCAAGTGGGAGACTGTTGGAAATATGCCCTAGAGGCAATAATAAATGGTTATTATTATATTTCCTTGTTCATGATAATTGTCTATTGTTCATGCTATAATTGTGTTATCCGGAAATCGTAATACATGTGTGAATACGTAGACCACAACGTGTCCCTAGTAAGCCTCTAGTTGACTAGCTCGTTGATCAACAGATAGTCATGGTTTCCTGACTATGGACATTGGATGTCATTGATAACGGGATCACATCATTAGGAGAATGATGTGATGGACAAGACCCAATCCTAAGCATAGCACAAAAGATCGTGTAGTTCGTTTGCTAGAGCTTTTCCAATGTCAAGTATCATTTCCTTAGACCATGAGATCGTGAAACTCCCGGATGCCGTAGGAGTGCTTTGGGTGTACCAAACGTCACAACGTAACAGGGTGACTATAAAGGTGCACTACGGGTATCTCCGAAAGTGTCTGTTGGGTTGGCACGGATCGAGACTGGGATTTGTCACTCCGTATGACGGAGAGGTATCTCTGGGCCCACTCGGTAATGCATCATCATAATGAGCTCAATGTGACCAAGTGTCTGGTCACGGGGTCATGCATTACGGTACGAGTAAAGTGACTTGCCGGTAACGAGATTGAACGAGGTATTGGGATACCGACGATCGAATCTCGGGCAAGTAACGTACCGATTGACAAAGGGAATTGTGTACGGGATTGATTGAATCCTCGACATCGTGGTTCATCCGATGAGATCATCGTGGAACATGTGGGAGCCAACATGGGTATCCAGATCCCGCTGTTGGTTATTGACCGGAGAGCCGTCTCGGTCATGTCTGCATGTCTCCCGAACCCGTAAGGTCTACACACTTAAGGTTCGGTGACGCTAGGGTTGTAGGGATATTAGTATGCGGAAACCCGAAATTTGTTCGGAGTCCCGGATGAGATCCCGGACGTCACGAGGAGTTCCGGAATGGTCCGGAGGTGAAGAATTATATATAGGAAGTCCAGTTTCGGCCACCGGGAAAGTTTCGGGGGTTATCGGTATTGTACCGGGACCACCGGAAGGGTCCCGGGGGTCCACCGGGTGGGGCCACCTATCCCGGAAGGCCCCATGGGCTGAACTGGGAGGGGAACCAGCCCCTGGTGGGCTGGTGCGCCCCCCATGGGCCTCCCCTGCGCCTAGGGTTGGAAACCCTGGGGGTGGGGCGCCCCACCTGACTTGGGGGGGGGGGGGGGAGTTTTCCCCCCCTTGGCCGCCGCCCCCCTGGAGATGGGATCTCCCAGGGCCGGCGCCCCCCAGGGACCCTATATATAGTGGGGGGGAGGGAGGGCAGCAGCACCCTAGCCCCTGGCGCCTCCCTCTCCCTCCCGTGACACCTCTCCCTCCCGCTTGCGCTTGGCGAAGCCCTGCCGGGATCCCCGCTACTTCCACCACCACGCGGTCGTGCTGCTGGATCTCCATCAACCTCTCCTTCCCCCTTGCTGGATCAAGAAGGAGGAGACGTCGCTGCTCCGTACGTGTGTTGAACGCGGAGGTGCCGTCCGTTCGGCGCTCGGTCATCGGTGATTTGGATCACGACGAGTACGACTCCATCAACCCCGTTCACTTAAACACTTCCGCTCGCGATCTACAAGGGTATGTAGATGCACTCCTTCCTTCTCGTTGTTAGTAAACTCCATAGATGGATCTTGGTGATGCGTAGAAAATTTTAAAATTCTGCTACGATCCCCAACACAAATACCGTGATAACTTTGAACCGGGAGGAAAAGTTGTTGAAGACATCCTCGATAGCTTCAGCATAAATAGCATGACAATTTACACACCACAACCCTGATAACTCAAGCGCAAACGCCATGATAACTTTACCCGGGAGGGGGGGGGGTGTTAACTTACATATAAATACCACGGTAAGTTTGATCCAGGGGTCGTTGGAGGGGAGGAAGTTGTTTGAAAACAATTCCCCCCTCCCCCTCCCGATAACTACTCATGTTGTTGAAAATGTACCACGGTAACTCATGTGTAAATAACATGATAATAGACACTCGTCAGACCTAATAACTTACTTAGCCCAACTGTAACTATTTGCATGAAGAAAAGTCGTCAGAACATGTCGACATGAGATTTAGTTTCGAAAGTCTCGTCGTGATGGATTTTATATGTGAAAATGACTTTTCTATCGGACCAACGGTTTTGAGCTGTAAAACATTTTAAAGTTTCGAACAGGGAGGACTAGGATGACTTAAAAAAAATTCTCTCTAATGCATGCACGCATGTGCTTAAAAAAAAGTTTTTCTCCTCCCCCGCCCACCCATGGTGCAATGCACCCAAACGCTCATATCTCCTCGTATGCACATGTACAGTTAGCCCTGTAGCACATCGATGGATCTCCTGCTCCTGCAGCACGCGTACGCGCGTTCCATCATAACTCATTCATTGATTCTGCATCCCCATGAGCACTCCTGACCTTCCCACTACTGGTGCCATGCATATATATCATCTCTGTCTGCCCAAGTGTGGACTGTGGTGAAACGGACCACCCCCACGGCACCACCACCTCGAGCATCGCACTCGCCTGGAGGTGTACGTACGTACCGTATGTTGTTGCTCATCTGCATGCGGTTGCTTGCATGGCTGGTGATCCTGAGCTGAGTAGACAAAACGAGGCATGGTGTTTTTGGACGGGCCGGTCATGGAAGCTACAGTCTAGACCGATCGATGGAAGTAGCCGTCGGCCCTGCTGCTGCAGCAGGCAGCGGGACCACGGGCGGGCCAACTTCTTCCTGCTCCGCTGTAGACGGCTCGGACGATCCTGTTACTGTCGAGGAAGCATTATTGATCGATTGTATTCGTAGGGTAGCTCACCTACCGGCTACCGGTGTTCTTGTCTGTCATCCTCCCCTGCATCTGCATCTGCATGAAACCGATCGAGTGCTCGTGCTCCTGCCGCCGCTGCAGTGATGCGCATGCGTTGGCCGCCGGCCGGCTAGCTGGTGTTCCATTTCCATCGATCATCGCTGGTCGCTTGTGCCTGAAGGCGATCATCGAACCATGCATGCATGTGACGCACTGACGATACTGACGGTGACTGATCGGGCTCAGCACCCCGTGACTCCCATTGTTAATTGCTGGCTCTACTTGCGGACGTGCGGTATGATCCATCCCGAAGCAGGCTAAGCTAGATCTTGGATTATATGATTATATCTCGTTTGGAGTATGTGATCACTTCGGGGGTTTATTAACTACTCCTGATGCGGCACTCAACACTCATATACTCTGCATGCATCGGCAGATGAATCTGGTCCAGGTACATAGGCCGCTTGGTTGATGCCATGGCCGTCTCTTTCCAGTCTTAATTAGCGAGGCGCGTGATCTGGGATTGATTGAAGGACTAGAGGACACGAAACAGGACCGATCAAATCCCACGTTTTTTTGTCGTAGCAGGGGGTCGATCTAGACTTGAACGATCCCGCGAGAGCGCGGCGCGTCATTTAATCCCCTGCCGGCCGGCCGGCTAGCTGGTGTCACTTTTCTTTCGCTCCCTTTAAACCCCCATCATTTCCGGCTGGACCGGGCTTGGCTTCAATGAACTATATATGATGATGAATGATGATGGATCGGTCTCCTCTTATTCAGGCCAACGAGGACGTGCCAAGGATGGGTGGTTCCTTCATAGCTTAACTGAAAGCCTGTCCTGTTTCCACTTAAGCCACCTAGGTACCACTCTTTTCACCTACTACCAACGCAAATTTAAAGAAGAAAATGTAATCATGCTTCAAAATTAGCATTTAATGTAGTAACCACGTGACACATGTGGTAAGCAATCGCAACAATTCAAAAAAAATCATTTAATGTAGTATACAAAAAAAGTAAGGTATGTTCACTAGCATTTAAGGGAAGATTGAATTGACTATGTAATCTACAATGGGTTATTTGTTGAGGTAATATCACCGGGAGTCATAGAACTTGCGTCGCATTTCAGTTTGACGCTGGAAAATACGGATTTGTAGTCACCGAACTTAACCCAAGCGTGCATATATGGTCACAGTACGCGTATGCGGGCGTATCCATGTGTATGGCCTCGCTTGTCAGTGAATAATGGCGCTAGGTGCGACGTATTTTTACACAGAACACTCTTAATTTTTTTTATTTGCGGAAAAAATCAACCACATCGACATATTTTTGCACAAAACATCTTTGCTTTTTTATTTTCACAAAAGAGGACCCCAATACTGCAAAAAAGAATCTACCAGGACTCGAACCACCGACGAGTTATCTTAACACGATACAGTCTATCCACTACAACCAATGAGGTTGAGATCTCTCATATGGATAACGAAGGTATATGTATTAACGAGGACGCATGTATGTGCAGCTTAAATGCGCAACGGATACTGTGGCCCATTTTTTCTGCGCTATTTTTTCCAGGTATAAACATGTGTACTTTATAAATGTGCGTTTTGCATATTTGGTTTCAAAATTACAATTAAAAAATATCATTTTAATTATACGAACATTTCAATAATTATACACACATTTGTGTAGTTCAATGTTTGTATAGTTAGAAATACTAATAACTTAAAATTTAAACTGTTAATTTGAATATTCAGTCATGGCTAATATTTAAGTTATATAACTTTTTTGAATATGAGTCATGAATAAAAAATTAACAAGTGAATAGTCATAAATATTTAGTAAATGTTTTTGTTCATCATTTTGTGTAATCTAATTATAAGCCGCAAGTGTATATTTTGTTCATGAATAAAAAATTTAACAAGTGAATATTTTTATTGTCCATTTTAACTAAATATTTTTTACATAATAGTTTTTTATTTACAAATGATCATTTGCATGTATTGTATTTTTGACACACAAATATTTGAACATAATTTCATTACTAATGTTTTACAAATATCTTAAATGTTTCTATTACTTACATTTTAGTAGATATTAAATATGTAATACACATTATTATATTTAAATGTTTTTATCTACTAATCATCATCTCTATATATAATTTTTTTAACAGACAAATATGTGAACGTAACTTCATTACTTTTTTTTGAGGGGTTCATAACTTTACTACTTATGTTTTATAAATTATCTTTAAAAAAAGCACGCAAAATGGTCCGTAGTATCCGCAGCCCAATTAAGCTCCACATGAGTCCTCATCAAGTACATATATGCCGGTTATCCATATTAAACAACCCGACTAGAATGTCCTACTGGCTAGACCGTTTGGTGTTAAATAGATATATCTAAATATGTGCCGAGACATAGATTAATTAAAAGATCGTTTCTTAATTAAAATAAGCCAGCACAGAACACGATACACAACTCTAATCCAGGAAATGAAGAACCTTGCTTCACAAAGGGACAGTCTTTTCAAGCGGATTAGTAGAGAGCAGATTAATAAGTTTAGTCACAACATTTCTTGTTATCTAGAACTAGTCTTCACACAGTTTGTTGGATTGGTAGTAGTCCTATAGATTTCCCACACAACAAAGGGCTTGGTGTAAACTCTTTTTCCTGATCTGTATCAGCCCTTTCTTTTGGAAAAGAAAGTCATGCACTTTCTTAGGGTTTTGCACTCCTCTAAGTCAACATTTATCATATGTGACTCTTCTAAGATAGCATTAATGTACATGCAGAATACACAGGAGCTCCTGGGTGCTCCACACCCATATACGAATACCAAAAAATTTCAAAAAAAAACTGAAATTTGGGGATATCAAACCTGGGTTCTCAATGTACTCCCATGTGAAATTTCGTGAAAAAATACCAGGAAACATATCCGTGACGAAGGAAATACTGTCCGAACAAAAATCCATCCAAACAGTTTTTTGTATACATAAGAATATTTTGCCTTTTTTGCCACGAATACGTTTCCTGGTATTTTTTCACGAAATTTCACGCGGGAGTATATAGGGAACCCAGGTTTGATATCCGAAAATCTCAGATTTGTTTTTTTCAAATTTCTCGGTATTTTTTGAATTTAATGTTCGTATAGGGGTGCGGAGCACCCGGGTGCTACAAATCCACTTTCTAATGTACTTTCTTATGGTTTCTCACTCCTCCAATCTATCTTTGGAGCAAACCGACTATGGATGCCATCAAAAAAGGGGTAGGAGCGCACCCGGGTGCTACAAATCCACTTTCTAATGTACTTTCTTATGGTTTCTCACTCCTCCAATCTATCTTTGGAGCAAACCGACTATGGATGCCATCAAAAAAGGGGTAGGAGGCTCTCTTATCACATTCATCAAGGAGATAAATAACAGAAGAGCACATTTTGCTAGTTGTGATTTTAAGTCCGAAGGACGTTCTTCAAATCAGGAGATGCACAATCGTGCAAAATCTTCTGCCTCACTTCCACAGGGTGCCACTTGCGGCGTATTTCCCCTCATGACCCCATTTGTATCCCTTTGAATATTGTTCCAAATTAATAAAGTGTGGGATCACTAAAAATATCAATCTTGCAAAATAAATCTAAGGGATGCTGCAATTCTAATTAGCTTTCTCTTTTGGACATTTTTTTCAAAAACACAATACAGATGTTGACTCTCACATAGACACACATACACCCACTCTTATGAACACACACAATATTGTCCTACACTATGTTTTTTTTTCACTTTTATGAGATAGACAAGTGTCAAACCTTGAGTTTCATCCGTAGTGGGCTGGGGGCGTGGTACAACCACCCTCCTAACAAGCCAACAACGGGTTGGTTCTCTTTTTGTTTTTTGCTTTCAATAGTGGTCTATTTGTAACTCGATGTTCCCCTTCTAGCTGCCAAATGAGAGCCCTCTTTGATCAGAAGCATTTCTGAAATACCATTGTAGGATTTACCTTTAGGATATATATAATTTTTTCATTGGGGATTGCAATTTAGATAAACTTTTCAAAAGCAGTATGAATTTTACCTCATTTGGCTCGCACGATTGGGAATTCAAGTATTGTTACTAGATAGAGATATATGAGTGTTTGGATGCCACACAAATTTAAATCATAAATTTCGAATTAAGCACCAGTGAGTTAAAATATTCCTAAACCAATTCCTTACTAGCAATAAGGATAAATGGAATTTGTGGCTCTCACACACTAGTGGGACCTGCATTAACATATGGACCATAAACACACACAAACTAATATCCCCTGTATGCATAATTCATCTACGGAGATTTTAGATAATTTTATGAATTTTCATGCAGTGTGAACGCGAGGTTTGAATTTTGAATACAGATATTTTAAGAAGGGCGTCTACTAGTACAACTGGGCCACTTACACAAACTGATCTGCTGGTAAGCTGAAACTTGCTTCTCGCCACTTAAACATGCCCGTAAAAATTCAAAAAAATTGCAAAAAAAATTAGATATAAAGTTGAAGTTTAAATACAAAATTTTCACAAGAATCATCCATATAGATACTTGCATGAATCGGTCCGTCAATAAGTTGAACTTGCTCCTCGACAATCCGTAAAACATCAAAGTATTTCATGAAAGCTTCATGCGATCTTGTATTACTAAAGATGACATGTCGAACTATTTCTGCACTTTCCTCTCATGCGTTTTAGAGATCCTATGTATCAAAGAAGGCCGTAGAGTAGGATCTTAGCCGTTGATGGTCCAATCGGTGATTTTTATCTTTAGAGTAGGCTGCACAACCCAACCATGTGTTGAGGCACACCCTACTTTGCTAGCCTTCGTCAGGGGAAACCAACTTAGTGATCCATGCGTGCGAGGGAAGGCAGCGAGGGTGCATGCACTCACGAACGTCACACACTATTGTGCGCCATTGTACTAGTACTAGTTAATGCCAAAGCGTTGACCAATGAAATCAGTGCAACAATTGGCAGAGAAAGAAAGTAAGCAGTGAAATTAATACGACGATATGTATACATGTATCTCATTTGCCCGCCGTTCATCGCTAGCCGCAATGGTCTTGGTAGCATGATCAAACCCAATGTTGAATGACTTTTGGGTTCATGTCTTCCAAACAACATACTCTTTTTTCAACACTTCCCACTTATTCTTCAATTGCTTTTTGATATATTCTCTCCTCGTGCGCTCAAAGAACTTCCTTATCAAATTTTCGCCACACAAATATCAATGAAAGTTCTAAGACCCACATTATCCCACTGTGCTTTCATCAATTTTCATCATGCCCATACACAAGAATTGCAAGAACAAATTTGTAGGGCAAACAGGCCATCAGTATAATATTTGTTCTAATGAAAATACAATGATAGCATACAACATCTAGATATTGTTACTCATAAAAAATATAGTAGCCGCACTCCATATCAAAATTTTGATGAAAACATCATGTAGCTCCTCCATATGGCAGAAACACCTCCATATCAAAATTTTGATGAAAACATCATGTAGCTACTCATCCTAAACAGGTCATATATCAACAGCTACACATATATCAGCAGCCAAACATAGCAAATCAAGATGAAAACATCATATATCAGTTGCTACACATAGCGAATCAACATGATTTGTTTGCAAAGAATCAGAGGAGCTCCTCACCTTACTGGATGAGCTCATGCTCAGGCTCAAGGAATCGGTCGGGAGGAGGGGAGGGGTAACGGGGTTCCGTCTGCCGAGTGGGGTGTCGGCCAGAGTGAAGCAGCGTTTGCCAATGTTGTGAGCTGGCCGGACTGCTGCTGGGGATGGGGGCGTCGGCCTGAGGGGTCACGGCAGAGGGAGTCAGTTGTGTGAAAGGGGGCCTACCCGCCGGCTATGTCGCCGGAGATAACCGTGTCGAGGAGCAGATGAGCCTGGTACCGGCGGTGGCAGCTACCTGCAGAGTAACCCTAGCTTTCTCTATGCGGGAGCAAGAGGGGAATAGAGCGCGAGAGGGAAAGGAGGGATCGAGTGCGAGCGGGGCGAGGTTTTTTTTATTGGCGACGGGGTCAGGTGAGGCGCGGGCTGGGCAGTGACTGTTTTTGTGTAATTTGAGTAAAAATAGGGCCACTTCATTTATACCCCTTCATTTTAAGTGAGAAGCTGCCGGAAGCCACCCTGCCCTAGCATTTTTTTTCACTGTGAAGGAGAGGGGGTTGAAAATAAGTTAAGCTCACTTGTTGAAAAAGAGTTATTTTGAACTTTTGGCTTATTTTTACAATAAGGTGCTAGAAGTTGAGAAAGAACTGACCCAAAATCATGAAGCGGTGTTGTTCGGAGAGCTAGAGATACCATGATGACTTTCTTTTGGGCTCGCTAGCTAGCCTAGCTGCAGCCAGGGTCAACAAGAAGCGCGCGGCACAGAGCTATTCTGTTCCGCCACGTACATCATCCATCACCGGCCGCACGAGCACGCGTACGTAGCAACTAGCAACGAGAATTTGACGCGTTGGCTTCCTCCCTTGATAGCCGGACGAGGCACCGGAGCCGGCCGGGGGATCGATGGAGACGACACGACGGGGGCAAGGGGACGGGTCTAGCCAGCTGAAAGCGAACACCATCCATCGAGTCATCGACACATCGTCGTCTCCATCGGCGCGGGGAGCGGGGGACGTGATCGGGGACGCGATCGAGCGAGCGAGAGTTTTGTCGCGGTTCCCCCGAGCCGAGCCCGATGTGTGCGGGTCGTCGCGGAACCCGTGGCCGGCTGGCTGGCACCGGCACCGTCGACGCGTTGCCTTTTCCGTCGCGAGATCCGGCGGCGGGTTGGCCGGAGGAAAGCGAGGGCGGGGCACATGTCCACGTAGGCGTATCCGGCCTCGCGTGCCGCCGCTTGGTGCGCGCGCGGGTCGTTGTCCCCGATACAGCAGCTTACTTGCAGGCAACCGTTTCCCCACCCCGCCAAGCCACCCCGCCTCGAGCCACCGCCGAGGAGAGTGCAGCAGACACGAAGCGTCGCCGTCTCCCTCCCTCTCCCTGGTATAGTCTTGAGAAACTAATGGATCATAATTATCTTGATCATCATATGGAAGAAGCTAAGCTGCTCGCGATCGATCGAGCAGTGCAACTACTGCGGCGAGTGCAGTGGAGACGCCAACGTCGCCGTCTCCGAGGGAATATATTTGCGGTGACGCGCGACGGCCACCGGGAGCCGGATCAATCATTCGCTACGCGCCACAAAATTTGCACCTGCTACTTTATCTCCCCTGTCAATGTAGGAGTAGTATCTTTTGCTTCATTGAGTAGCACGGTCGGGGTATCGACTGGTTCTTCTCAACTCACTAATCGCCGAAACCGATCGCTAATACCACGTGGCTCCTGTTTTTAGGTCGCAACCGCTATTTCAAGCCCGTCAAGTTACTACACATCACACGGCCAGAAAAGCGACAATACGATAATTCCAAAACCGTGCAAGTATATTTACACGTCCGCCGGCGGATAATGGAAAAACATCCGCCACCTCGCTGACCATTGGATGGACGCGTCAATAGCCGCCCGATGTGCCCACATGAGCAACCATCACTTTTGCAACAAGAGTGATGTTGCAGAAAATTTCCGCAACAGGGATCTTGTTGCAAAAAAATTATGCAACAGAGGTCGTGTTGCAGAAAATTTCCGCAACAGAGGCCTTGTTGCAGAAAATTTTCGCAACAAAGGCCTTGTTGCAAAATAATAATTCGAGGATTTTTCTGAAACAGGGCCCTTTTTGCAACAAAGAGGCCAATTGCAATTGCAACATGACCTTTGCTGCGCAAACAAAACCGATTCTGATGCCTCGTCGCCTCTGCCACAGGAGCTTGGCGCCGTGCCGACCGACTTTGCAGGCTGCAAGAGCTAATTTGCCAGATCTGATGAGGCGAGCATTGCTACAGGAGCTTGGGCGGCCAGATCCGTGCGAGGAGGTCGGCAGAGACCATGCCGAGCTCGGGCACACCACGACGGCTGACGGCCCTACAGCGGTACCAGCAGCGCCCGCACCAGACCCGGCTGGAACGACATCGATTCCCAGGTCAACGACATGGATTCCCATGGCCGGATGCCTCTTTATCCGTTCGTGAGAGAGAGATTGAAGAGGGAAGGAAGAAATCAGTAGTTGTAGTGATAGTGCTGAGTTGTCCCCACACAGGACACGCGTCGCACGTACAAGACGGCGGAGGTTCTCGTGTGATCCGCCGGCTGAACGCTAGCTTTTTCCTTTTGGGAAAGCATATGTTTCATTTTCTATTAGACAAAACCATCAACGTTAGGGCATCTCCAACGGCAACCCGCAAATTTCTTTCCGCATCCGTCCGCGAATACGGATGCGGGTGACCGCCATCCAACCGTAGTCCCATATATTTCAAACATTTTTCAATAAACCGGATGAAACTCATGCAAACACAACGAATTTCATATAAACTGGACGAAATTCATTACATTTTGGACATATTTTTAACAAAATAGCTAAAACTATGTGCACGTCTGGCCGCACGGAGCTCCACTCCCACGACACGTATACACTATACTAGTCTACGGCCGGCCACGATGGATCCCATTGTCTTCTTCATATCCGACAGCCCGCTCGCCGGACTACCGGGAGCGTGGAGATATAATCTTCCCCCGTATCTTCCCTATGTCCGGCTGCGCTGCTCATCAGTGTCAAAGAGGTGCTTCAACCGGAGGGGAAGGGAGGGGGCACCTCCACTTCCATGGAGCCCTGGCGGGGGCGACGATGGTCTGCGCTGAAGAACCGGACAAGTCAAAGGTTGTGCAAGCTGGCCACGTGCCGGCGGTAGCGTTCTTGGGACCCAAGCGGCGGCAGCCTCCCGTGTTCTACTTTCACTCGATGCTGGCGGCGGGCGCAGGCGCATTGTCCACCGGCTCGTCGATCTCCGCGCAGCCGGCTTCTTTCTCTGTCGACAGGGCGCGGTTATGCGTGCGTTGATGGCGCATGGCGCGGTCGCAGGCACGGGAGGCGCGGTACGATGCTGCGTCGTCCACGACAGCGACGATGCACGTGCCGCCGTGCTCCCCGCCGTGCCGGCATGAAGCAACACGCACTCCTCCGCGAGCTGGCTTGGAGCGGAGAGTTGCTGAACCACGCGTCGGCTTGGGGCAGCAACTTGCTCCGTCGGGCTAGGAGAGGGAGGTGGAGCAGCGACCTACCTCACTTGTATTCGTCGGGCATGGCGGGCCATCCAGCCAGCTTTTATGCCGGAGAACTGCTCTTCCTGCTCGTCAGATGCTATCGAAAGGGTGGAGAAAATGGTGGAAGGAGGAGATGTGGAGCAGCGGAGTGGTGCGATTCTTCTCCGGCGTCTGACCTCTATTAAAGAGAGGGCGGATGGGAGGAGCTTGCCCGACGTTGTGTTAATTTCGTCCCTCTCGTGAACGGATGTGTGCCGGAGTAGTTTTCTCGGCTTTCACGCTGATTTAATGGAGGCGTTTGAATGCGGCGAGGAGGCGTGTTCCGCAGGGCGGCCGGCGCCCTCAGCCAGCGCGCTGATTGAAAGGCGGAGGTAGTGAGAGGTCGCGTCCGTCTTGAGCCGTCTTCAATGTGGAGTGGCACGTTCTACAGCGGCATGATGCCGCAGCTGGCGTCGTGCGGAAACGCGCCCGGGCGAGGGAGGAGGGGTTTGGGTGGCCAGGGCAATTAGAAACGGGCGTAGCATCGGTCCGAACTCCCGCAAAGCCCCCCACATTTGTCTCCGGGTTGCGGAAGAAAACGCATCCAAACCGTCCTTCGGACCGATGCATACCTGTATTGGATGGCTTCCGCTGTCCGGACAACACTATCCAAATATATGTGGGCGGTTTGCGGGTCGCCGTTGGAAATAACTTTAGTGAGATCGATCGATTTCAGAACCAAACGAGGATGCAGTTAAAAATATACCCCATCATTCTGTAACTTGAAATGTGATGCTTTTGCAGTTTAAGTTGAGAGGTAGTCATGGCGAGCGCGCGCACTGCTTCGTTGCTCAATCCTCAGTCAATTAGGGCATGGCCAACGCCTAGCCTCATACCGGTGCCCCGCAGGCCACGTAGGCTCGGACGCCGGTTCGGAGTGGCAGTAGTAGCCTGCAGAAGAGACCGCTGCCCTGTGGAGAAAAGGAAGAGAAAGAGAGGAGAGAGAGGAAAGGAGAAGAAAAAGCAGAGGCAAGACAACTGCGTATGAGAGAGAAAACGGAAATAAAGAAGATGGAAAAAGAAGGAACTTGGTGATAGCCTGCACTGTAGGGTAGCTTCCCTGCAATATTTTTTATCTACGTGGAGGGCATGGGGCAGTAGGTTGCTGCTGCCTCCATTGCACATGCTCTTAGGCGCCCCCAACAAGCTGGTCGTGCTAGTGCTGTCCGTGCACAGGCCATTTCTGCAAGGGGACAGAGCCCACTCGACACGGGCAACCAAAACGGCCGACGATCGTGCGTGCCATTGGATTCTCTCGGTAGCATGGGACCAGCCGGGGAGCAAAGAGTTGCGAGGTTTTGTTCCGTGGAGGCCCCCGATTGAGCACCATGCTTGCAGGGATTTCACTAGACAGGTGGAAGCGCATGCAGATACATCACATCGATCCATGCTGCACTGCGCCCGCGGCTAGATTTGATTCCACAATACAGCATTATTGGATTCGGTCGATCTTTATACAGGCGGCCTGATTGTTCCGTTGCCTCGCCCACAAAAAAATATGGGGCTGTGCATCCATGATGATTGTGGCGACTCGGTCAATCTTAAAATCTGTTGACTCATCCTGTCGAAGGTGGTCATAGAGGTAAGATGTGGGTGTGTGTCGTGTCTTCTGCGTGCGTATGGGCATCTGCGTCTGTATCATGTCTCTCTTGCGTGTATATGAGCATCTGTGTCTATATTGTGTCTCTCCGAAAACAATTGGGACCGAGTATTAATCCGGCGATTAAAAAATTGAAGTTCAGGAATTTTCTTCTATCCATCAGTTATGCATCCAACAGTCAAGAGCCTTCTTCCTCCTGCCAACCGTCAACTTTCTTCAGCCTTTAACGAACCTCCATCTGATGTTTGTCTGCCCCCCGCCACCCACGGCCGGCGGCGCAACCATGCCGCCTGTATAAAGATCGATTGAATCCACATATTAGGTTTGCCTAAAGTCAAACTTCATAAAATTTTAACAAGATTGTTGAAAAACATATTAACATATACTCATCAATAAATCAATAACGTTGGATTCGTCATCGAATACATTTTCTCATCATATAGATTTGTTATTGTTCATGTTGTTTTCTACAAGCTTGATCAAACTTTATAAAGTTTGACTTCAGTCAAATTTAATATGCGGAGTAAGTATAAACGGAGGGAGAACTTGCCAGGGTAATAGCAAATACGGAAAATATATATGTGCGTTTCCTCTTGATGCACGCACTTTGATATGGCGCTTAACTAATTATATAAGTACCCATGCACATTTTGGTGACAGGGCTTGCATGCATAAGAAGATATGTACTAGCTTAGACATGCATGCAATGCGTATGAATTTGGCCTCAACCCTAATCAACCTTAAATTAATAATTCAGTATAGGACACTAGGAGTGGTACAATAATACCGTATTTTCTGAAGTTGATCGATGCCACTTGGTGAATCGTTGGAGTAGACTTCACATATTATAATATACTTTGCTCCAAAACAATAAGTAAATTAAATACATAGAAAATTTGGTGCTCTCCCCTGTTTTCTGTCGCTTTCGTAGGACCAAAGCAATGGAGTGTGGAGCCGTCACTCTTCCCGCATACATGTAATGCGGTAGGAGTAAATAGCGGAGAAGAGAATAATATCTCTGCTGGAAATAGAAACATCGATCATCACATGATTGCGCTCGATCATTTTAGCACTTCCCCTTTAAGAAGCCTCATAAACGATTGTACTTCTTGATTAGCTTTAATCAATGCAATATTTAAAGCTTGGTAGTTTTGCAAACTGGGAATTGCATTCCTTCATTCACCATCTACTGTATCTTGGTTGGCTGAGATTTTTTAGATGCCCAACAAACCTGAACGAAAGAAGTACTGTTGGTAGAAAGTATATGTATGTTAGTATTATTTTTGCAAGAGAGATATTACGATAGTAGTGTACGCGTGAAAATAAGCAGTTTTTGCACATAGACAACATCTCTAGTTGTGCGATTTTAACCATGGGCAATGGGTTGTCTTCTTCATTGAATATGTTGGTTGACTAGAAGATTGCAAATTTATTACACTAAGAATTGATGACAGTCATAAAATATTATTTGACGATTCCTACCATATCTAAGTTAGAATCGTTCGACCCAAAGTCAAAGCTATGTCCACAAGTAGAATTGCATGCGCTGCTGTTTTGGCACCATATAGATCAAATCAGAACTCAATTCCTGTTTATTCATAATAAGAAATTTGCTGTCGCAATCACTATATGGACAACTACTTGGGGCCATATTTCATTTTTGCTGTCGGTAGATTTTCTGGCCAGCATGATTCAGCTCCGGCGGCTCTCCAATCGCCTTCAACCTCCAGCCTTGTTCTCCAGTTCATCTTCAACCCGCCCACGGCTGCCTGCCTCCGCCACTCGCTGGCTGCCTTCCATCGGATTCGTGTTGTCGCTGCCGCCTCGTTACAGACTCTGAACCGATCCTGACTCGCCTCACCGACGTTCCTGCACCCCGATGATGGTCGCCACGGCGCCCAATCTCTGCCGCTTGATCCTTCGTCCGAAATGGACAGACATGAACTGGAATTTTAGGCAACTGATGAATAACAAATGCGCGACAACTTCGATGACGCACCGCATATTAGTGTCTGTTCTCGCACCCATACGTGATAGTACATGCATGCATGGCAAAAAGAACTCTTTTTTTACCAACTTTAGTTGGACTATGGGTACGTACGTCTACAGTGTTCAGAGGCGCGCCGGCGATACAAAGATGCCTTTTCCCCAACCTGAGCCGCATCAGGTTTCGATGCACACGCGATGATAACCATATGACGTTTTACATATGAATATCAAGCACACGCATACTTCCAAAACGACAAAAATGAATAAAAGAATGGGCGAATTTAGGAGTGAGTACTCGCGAACATGCATGCTCTGTTCATGGGTCAGATGCTCGGATTTCCTAGCGTGCATGCAAAACAAATTTTATTTTTTGAATTTGACTGTTAATTTGACTCATTCTTGGCTAGCCAGCCAGCCAGCCTAGCCTGGCAGTTCCAGTTTGCGTCATGATTAGCTAAGATCCACCAGAACAGGTCCGAAGAAGCAGTAAAGTACACATATTTATCACCACTTGATGGTCTCCTTCCTTTTTTACTTTTGGCACTGGCTGGCTCGATCAGAAAACTTTTGGCCCTGCTTTTTTCTGGAACCTTAGTCCACACCAAAGGCGAAAGCTCCCGGATCTACCGATCATATCATTCATGTCGATCGATCCCCACAGTGATTAATCTTTGCCACATCGTTCTAATCGCGAGATTAGACGGATCGACGGGACAGCTCCCATGCCGTTAGACCAGCCGGCTAACTTGCTCTCGCCGCCTTCCTTCGTCGACCAATCTCGCACAAGGAGGCGTCGCCGTCGCTGTCGCCGTCGCGCGTGATTGGGATGTGACACCTTACATACATTACATGGGCTATCTCGCAGCACACGCACATATCGTTTGGAAATATACACTTGTGTCGCCTATCGACTGATCAATAATTAATGCGGCGATCGAGTAGTAATTATTCGCCATGATTAACTCCCACGTTTTTTATTTACAAATCCGGATCCATCGCGTCACGTTGATTCCGGTTTAGTTTGTTAGGGCATCTGGAACGCAGCCTCTCAAACGTCCGCAACTGTTCGGAACAAGCTGTTCAGACTCATTTTGGTATCCAACATAGTCTTGCATCAGTCCGCCGACACCTCCGGCTCTTTGTTTTCCTGCAAAACGGAAGCGCACAGGGAGAGGGGGGAGGCTTTGCGGGAGTCTGGACTACGCCACGTAGGACTTGGACAACCTCTACCCCCCCCCCCCCCCCCTCCCCCGATGCACTTTTCTTCCACTCCGCCCCTGCTCCTCCGTTGCTTTCATCCGCACCCTCTTCGTCTGACGCCGTCGTTGTACCTCTCCGACCACCACCCAGGCATCCTCGGACGTCCCAGCCCCGACCCACGCACCTGCCCGTGTTGGACTATGCCGTCGTCCACCCAGGATCCCTCCACAGCCAGGTACCCTTCGCCCCCCTCCTGACGCCATCCATGGCAGACACCACGCCCGGCAGGTATTCGTTCAAATGCTACTTAGCTTTTTTGTTGAACTTTTTGTTGTTTTCTAGAGTAAGCATGATGGCAGGGTAATCGGTGATCGAGGATGAGTTGTGTGATGTGTGCTTGGTCGTATCTGCGGAGTTTGTAGGCATGAACAACGGCTCGGCCTTTTGGTAAACATGCATGCTTCGTTTCATGAGCAAAAGAACTTTGCGCCCTACGACATGCACGTTGTCCATGAACGCAATGCAAAGTTGCTAACGTATTGGTGGGACACCATCTCCAACTCCGTCATGAAGTTTTGCGGTGCGGTTGCATGAGGGGAAACCATGTGGCCATCGGGCTCATTAACTATGGAGATCATAAGTTTGGCTTCTTGCTGCCCTACATGTTGGTCAATTCATTGATTCATTCAATATCGCAACTTGATAATTATCATGTTGTATAGCCTGAACACGCGGTCGTGATGTACCAGAGGCCAAGCCATTTACACTCATACTTTGTTGGATGAAGCTCGGGGGGAACTATGTGTGGGACGACATGTACCGGCTCTGACTCTAGTGTCGTTGAATACCAAAAACTTGTTGAACATCCTACATTTGAACTATTGTTGTACTAGGGATATTTACATATTATTTATGGATACATAGTGCTATTTTCTATAATTATTTGAGTATTACGGACTTAAGAAAAACACAGGGCCGGTCATTTAGGGGGAAGAGTTGGATGGCCAGCTTCGTATCCGTGTCCACGGACTGGTTCAGACCTGTCGATGGACAAATAGAGTGTCCATTTTATGGGTCAGTGTTGCGTGGCACGTCACCTGTCCATCTGTCCGGCTATTGAGCTAGCTAGTTGAGTATTGTTCTATATCCACTAAAAAGTATTGATCTATATAGTGCAAGTATATAACCTAGCCAGTTCGTTTATGGCCATTCATTTCCCCAAGAAAAGATTGCTAATTTCACACAAAATCGAGCGGGTCATCTTAATCTTTTATGGAACATGTATGTACTACATATCAACTTACATCCATCGCCACGATCGACAGATACAATTGTATATCATACTTAGCCTTACTATTGTACATCCGTGAGTGAGTACATGCAACTTGCATGCACATACATAAATATGCATGTGAAGTCATTATATAGGTAAACATCTTAAGTAAGTCCTCCGTGCAATCCTTACCACTGATTAATTATTTTTAGTTAATTCCACAGAGAAATATAGCTATCAGGTGTGCATGTCATTCCCAATAAGATGCTATTTGTTTTCTTCTTGTTCTAACCCTCCGGATGTTTTACACTATAAGGTTTATAAATGTATTTTTTAATAAAAGAGTGATCGCTCTCTCTGATATCTATTAGAGAAACTATCCGCTTCACAAACACTACTCCAGCCATTCTACCAACATTTCACCATCCCAGATCATTACAAAAGCCAAAAAGTGCAAGTACTAAACAGGAAGATAGCCTAAATGACTCCAGCCATAATCAAGTATTAACCACCTAAGAACATCAAGTATTAACCACTAGACTAAAACACCATAACAACAGAAAAGACATGAAAATAACTAATGCATCTAGGGGCTAATCTTCTTCAAATGGTAGGTGCAACACCAAGGCAAGTTGCAAAGGAAATATTCAGCCACTAATCTAAAGCACACCTGGCCACCGCCATTTTGAAGCTTCGTAAACCTCACTTGCCACCTGCTCTATGAGTCTTGTCCTTAGCATCAGGACCTTTCGATGTTCCTCATTTGTGTGCAAAATTGCCCGGTTTGTTATCCAATGACAAAATAATTTTATTAGCACTATTGGATCATTAATTTGTTTTCTCTCAAATACAATGTCACTTTCACTTGTCCATATAGTCCAGATTATAGCATATACACCAACCAAAACCATTTTTTTTCTTTTGAATAACTCTTAATCCATCTTCCAAAACAAACAATTAGATTTTCATGAATATTAATCAAATGCACATTATCCAATGACAAAATAATTTTAATAGCACTATTGGATCATTAATATTTTTTCTCTCAAATACCATGTCACTTCCACATAGCCATATAGTTCAGATCATGGCATATACAACTACCATAACCAATTGTTCGTTTTCTTTCCAACAACTCTCAATCCATCTTACAAAATAAGCAGTTATATTTTCATGGGTATTAATCAAATGCGCATTTAGAAAGGCTCCATACCAGCCTTGCAACTGAACCTTGGTAGAATAAAAATGCTCAATGCTCTCATCATGACAATAAAATACACAAACTTTACTCCATTTCCATCCCATCCTAAGAAGATTATTTTTAGTTAGTATACTATCACTACTAGAACAACGAATTTACCTAGAGCCAAATACCCTAGGTAAAGGCCTAAAAACTCTAGGTAAAGTCTTTACCTAGAGCTTCCCCTAGGTGAAGGGTTGTAGGTGAAGTATAGACGGGAAAGAAGGCTTTCCCTAGGGCACTTTGATCAGCGCTAGGGGAAGTTACTTTACCTAGGGGCATGTACTCTAGGGAAAGTAAAGCTTACACCTTGTCATACATGCCAACGTGGAAGGAATGCATCCCTAGGGCCAAATTATGCCCTAGGGAAAGCTTGTGGGCCCTATTTCAGGTTCATTTCAGCCATAATTTGAAATATATGAATTCAGATTCATATCAACAATTTACGTAAAATAGGAACACACTGTAATAAACAACCACAACCAAAGTACCAGCCAAATCTGGATCAGGTACGTCATAACTCAAATCATTCATAAATCAGCAGATATTCAACATCTAACGTATTCATACCAGCCATCAATTCAAAGAAGGGCCAGATTAAGTTGCTAAATGAAGAAAACACTTCAATCCGCATTTACAATCTGCTATAGACTAGATCACATATCAACTAGAGTTGCTAGAGAAAAACAATTCAGTCAGCATGTTAATTAACTGGACACACAAAACAATGTTGGCTTTTGAGATGTATACGCTCCAAACATCCATTGATCACTTGCATCAAGTTGTCGATCCAAGTCTTGAGAGGACCATCTGAGCTCACATCATGAGGCTGAAAAAAATGGTTACAAGGTTAGCACTTCGCTTAAATACCAAAAGAATTTTTTGCAGCATACATAAGAACACTAGTAGCACAGCAAGAGAGAAGCATGGCATACATATATATAGGCCTTGATTAGAACGAGTATAGTTGGATGATAAAGTACATTATTGAAGCTTGATGAAACAACATGGTCAAGCGTGCAGCAGTAATCCAATTAATAAATTGCAAGTAGAAACAATGTAAAAGTAACGAAAGCAAAGCAAAAGCAAGGACTACAGAGCATCCCTACAAGTAAACAATCATAGTAAACTGTTAAATTGTTGGAGTGTGAAACAATACCAGACAACTTTTTGTTGGAAACGAAACACTTGCAGTGAAGGTTGCATAAGTTATATCGATTCAAGGTGCAGTCATACAGATTAAATGGGCGCCAATAAGAAACAAACCTGAGTAACAAACAAAGTCGCCAACACACCAAGTAAAGTGGCAGGTTCCTTCCCCTCGCCACCTCGATATGGGGCTGAAGACAACAATCACAGAATGACAAGAGACGGAGAAAACGTAATGAGTAGAGACAAAGAATGAGAATTAAACTGACAACACCCCAAACTGAAAAATTAAACTTAAAAAGAAAAACTAAACTGAGATAAGACTAAAAATGAACAAAAAAAACTAGACAAACTGACAATTGTGCAAACTTATAGAAGGAATGACATCCATAATTCCGTGCTCGTGCAACACTGGCGATATTCCTACAAAAGATTGGCATATGAGAATGGGCTAGAGCTCAACTAACTAGAAACCCAAAGAAAATTGAGATACTTGACCACCTCAAGCAATCTGGTTGACACTAGCTATAGACAAAATCAGTGGGGCTGCCACTTTTGGATAAGTATCAATGCACTCACAGAAAAAAAATGCTTGTATGAATTGGTTGAGGTGAAGGTAGATGTTTAACAAAACGCTGGAGACCAAATAATAGATGAGGCGCATTAGACTCCAGCTTAAGCTATATAAAGCTGCAATTAAACCCTCTGAATTTAAAAAAAAATTGTAAACAACAAAACTGACATACATACTCGCTGTACAAGCTTAATGACTGAGAAATAGGGACTTGCGTGACAAAAAAAGCTTGGGAAAGATATAGAGACAATAAAATAAGATGGAACACCTCAGACTGTGATTCAGGGTGGTGCTTGTACCAAATTGCTGCAGATTTTCATATGCGCAGAATGTAACACAAGATTACAACATTTCATGGACACCTTGAATCAAACAAACATCTACTACCTAAATATATGTAACATACTATTTTTACAAGATAGCATGACTTTCACAATACAAAAATTGAGCACATGGTAGCATTTCAATTCCATCTAGACACAAAAAAAATCACCACAAAATGCCATATCACATAGCATTGGTGTTACCTTCTTTTTAATTGACTGTTGCAGACTTGTAAATCTGAACTCCTATGAACCTGAAACAGAGGAAAAGGGATTAGGAATTGACTGCTGCAGATTGCAAAACTGAACCCATATTAACCTACAAAATAGAGAGAATTAGGATTTGAGACCCGCTTTGTGTTCTATGATAGAACAAACTAGAACTAGCAGTTATCTAGGAATTTAATTATCAACACAGATATTTATTTCCATCGCGCAATCCACATCCTAGCAGCCTGGCTAGAATAGGTTGTGCTCATCTTACAAGCAAACTTACCAGGCTCTGCGCATTGTTGCACAAAATCAACACTGCAAACTCTTGTGATCATAAGACCAGGAAGCAAACGAAGTGCCTATAGTGCTGAATTAAGCTGATTAGAATGGTATATGCCAGCAACAGAAGGCCTGTTGTATCCACAAGGCCCAGCTGCAACCTATGTATAGGTTTCACTGATTTTGTATTCAATTGTAGCATCCACTTGTTTACACCCGCCTTGTTTAATTCCCAAGGGATTAGTGACATGTTGCTTATATTACTGATGCACAAATACTAGAAGACCACGAGAATTACCTAAACTGATAAGACTTACTAGAATGCATGTCATTTAGAAGTATCCACTGCTATTGTTCATACATTTACTAGAATGTTTAATATATTATTGTTTCCTCACTTGCATCATGACATGAGTGTGCTAACTTCTCTTCACCGGAAATAAAACTTGGGCTCAGCGGCGGCGCTCGGGGTATTCCTGGGACTTCCCTGGAATACCAAAGAATTTCGTCTAAAAAATACTACATATACATATGTTATACGGTGCAGCCCAAACTGCAATCACGGCAGCCATGCACGAAGGCAGGCGCGGCCGAGCGGGCGTCTGGTTAGGCGCGCGAGCGTCCTGGTCTCCTGCTCGTCTCCCTCCCCCATCCCAATTGATCCCTTTTCCCTCTACGAGCACTGAAGGCGGCGGCAACACTCCTCCAGCGCCCAGGTCCGGCCGGCCCTCTCCTGCACGGTTGCGCCTCTCCCACGGCCCCTCCAACCCTCCCCTCCAGTCCTACACTGTCCCCTGCCCTCGCCCCTCGGCCTTCGGGCTCCGGCCGCCGGTCCCTCTCCTCCGTGGCTCCACGGCTCCAAAAGGCAGCAAGCGCCAGCCGGTGGACAGGCAGACCGCATCCGGCCTCCACGGCACGGCAGCGCCCTCCACGGCCTCCATCCAGTCTGCAGATCGATCCAAGGATCCACATCCACTACTGCATCTACTAGGTATTCTTTCCCTCTGTTTTCAAACAAATCTGAAGATTTTTCACTAATTGCTTGTAAATTGAAATTGAACTATCAAATGATTGCTAGATGGACCACAACTGATTGCTAGATGGACACTAAACTACTTCTCTTGATTGTGATAATGTGATGTAGATGAAGAAGAAGGATGTTAGCTTGTTTGAATTGTGGGACAAATCTTCGAAGGCAAGGAAAATAACTTCTACATCCACACCAACTTCTCTTTCCGTTGAGGTTGAGAGCAATATGCAGCTAGCATTAGTGAACACACATGATGAAGCTCCGCAACCGGAGAGGGAGAGAGGCTCCCCAACCCCAATTGTAGAAGATGATGAAGCGGTTGATGAAGATGATGAATCAATGCCCCAATTTGAAGCTGATTTGGCTGCTCTGGAACGTGATCCCGGCAAGCGACCTCCTATATCTTCATATCATGTCAATGACCAGGATAGAGTTAGAAGGAGATACATTGACTTGGGAGCTTGTCAACCAAAGAATCATAAGTTTGAAATCAGAGATTTTAGTGGACATTCTCGTCGCTTTTCCCCTACTTGGTTTAAAGATCATAAGTGGCTTGAGTACAGCGTGGAAAAAGAGGCTGCTTTTTTGCTTTGTTTGCTACTTGTTCAAGGATAAAACAAAAAGTCCCGGAGGAGATGCATTTGTGAATGGTGGGTTTAATAATTGGAACATGAAAGCAAGATTGAAGAGGCATATTGGAGATGTTAGTAGTGCTCACGTTGAAGCTCAAGAAAAATATGATATGTTCACTACACCTACAACATCAATTAGGGAGTCTATTGCTTCAAACACCTCACAATACAAGGCTTTGTATAAACAGCGTTTGACATGGACACTCAAGTGTGTGAGATTTCTATTGAGCCAAGGCTTGGCATTTAGGGTGCATGATGAAAGTGAAGACTCGCTAAATAAAGGAAATTTCCTTGAGCATCTAAATTGGCTAGCAGGAAATTTTGAAGAGGTTGACAGGGTTGTTCTCAAGAATGCTCCATAGAACTGCAAGATGACTCACCATGATATACAACAAGAGGTGGTAAAATGTTGTGCACAAGAGACTACTAAACTAGTCCTTGAAGAACTTGATGGTGGTCATTTTGCAATACCTGCAGATGAGTCTAGTGATGTGTATCAGAATGAACAGTTGGATGTTTGATTGCGTTATGTTGATAAGAAAGGAAGGGCGGTTGTAAGATTTCTTGGTCTTGCTCATGTTGAAGATACCACCTCTTTGACACTAAAAGCTGCAATTCAGAAAATTCTTATGGACTACAATTTGACCTTTGCAATGGTTCATGGGCAAGGATATGATGGAGCTAGTAATATGAGAGGTAATGCTAATGGCTTGGAAAAACTTATTATGGATGAGTCCCCTTCTGCCTACTATGTTCATTGTTTCGCCCATCAATTACAGTTAACTCTTGTTGCTGTTGCTAAGGAGAGTGGTGATTGTACTTGGTTCTTTCATCAGCTTGCACACTTGTTAAATGCTCTTGGCATGTCTTGTAAAAAGATGAGAATGCTTCGGATAGCTCAGGCTGAAGAACTCATTGATGCACTGGAATTGGAAGAAGTAGAAACATGGAGTGGGCTGAATCAGGAAATGGGTTTGGGAAGGCCATGTGATACACGTTGGGGCTCTCACTTCAAAACTGTGAACCATGTCATCTCTATGTATGGTGCACTATGACGAGTCCTTCGCAAGATTGGAGACGAGTACCATGGTGCGGAGGCACAAGCGGCTCTATCCATCGAGACAATATTTCGATCATTTGAGTTTGTATTCATGGCACACTTGATGCAAGAAGATACACATATGAGTTGTTTAGAGCTTTGCAAAAGCAAGACGAAGATATTGTTCATGCTATTGAGCTTGTTAGTGACACAAAGTATTACTTGGAGGCTTTGAGGACCGATGCTGGATAGGATGATTTTCTCACAAAGGTCACATCTTTTTGTACAAAGCATAAGGTCAAAGTTGTTGATATGGAGGGTCCTTACTTTCCTGTTGCCCGGCCTAGAAGTGGTTTATGTAATGGTGTGATCAATTACCACCGCTTCAAGGTTGATATGTTTGTGGGTGTCATTGATAGGCAAATCAGTGAGCTGAATGGCAGGTTTGATGAGGTAAACACAGAGCTACTTTCTTGCATGGCAGCATTTTGTCCACTCCGTCTATTTGCTGCTTATGACCAAGAGAAGTTGGTTAGGCTTGCCACAAAGTTTTATGCTTCCGATTTTACAAGTGATGAACTGGCAAGACTTCCGTGGCAACTGAACATGTATGTTACTAATGTGCGTAGAGATGAAAGGTTTCAAAACCTGAAAAATCCGTGTCAGCTTTCATTTATGCTTGTTGAGACAAACAAGCATGAACTATATCATATTGTTTACAAGCTTCTTAAGTTGGTATTGATTCTCCCAGTAGCTACTGCTAGTGTTCAAATGGTATTCTCTTCAATGAGCCATGTGAAGAATAAGCTAAGGAACAAAATGGGTGATGAATATTTGAACAATTGTTTGGTTACATTTGTTGAGAGAGAATTTTTCAATCAAGTGAAGGATGAAGATGTCATAAATCTCTTCCAGAAAGGCGACCGCAAAGTTATATTGTAAGAAAGATATCATCACTTTATCAATCAAAAGGTACTTATGTATTCATGTCGTTATGGTCTGATACATTGAAATATTGCTACTGCCGTTATCCTGAATTGCAGCTTCAATTTTAGTGTTGTTTTGTTCCTAGTGTTGTTTTGTTCATATATTGCTTGTGGTATGTTGTTTGGTTCATATACTATATTTAGAGCAAAAAAAATTTGGGTGAACACCCAGCCTTCATTTCCTCGAGCCACCACTGCTTGGGCTCGGATGGCAAAAATACATTCTAGGGAATATCCGAGCATGTTTGTTACCTAGTGATTAACTTCACAATTGCAGTGTCGTACAAACTCAAACACTTGCTGATATCGTTTTAGTTGCTGGTTATAGAAGAACAAAAGGAACAAGGTTGTAAAGAAATCTCACCGGTTAAATGTTCAGGTCTTGGGCGCAGGAGTTTGGGGAGGAAACAGCAAAGGGTCTCCGCGGGGGAGGAAGCGACGAAGGGTCTCACCTGCCAAATCTTACCGGTTGTCAGATGGCGGAGGTGGTGGACGGCGGCGTTGGTCAAGGAAGAAGCAGACACTGGGTGTGGGAGGTTGGGGAGGGAGCGGCGAACGATCTCCATGGGGGAGGAGGACGCTCGTCGGCGCCGGTGGTCGGGGAGAAAGCCGGTGGCGGTGGGGTCATTGGGGGCTGCGCTGAATCGACGGGGAACGACGTGGTCACCATGACGTGAGGTTCGCAGCCCGGCCGATCTCCACGGCCGGGGCCGTCCTATGACCATGGGCAGCGCGGCAAGGTCACCACGACCGGCGCAGAGAGGGGGGCGAAGCGCGGGTAGGGAGGGGCGCAGATCTGCGAGGGGAGGGAGAAGGCGCGGGGTGGTGGCTGCGGGCAGATATTTTGGACTCTGGCCGCGCTAATTTTCGGAGAAGGGGGAGGAGACGCGGCCACCTCTCTCTCCCCTGCTCACTGCGCACTAGGTCCACCCCAACATATGGCGCGGGCCACCAAAATATAGCGCGCGGACGACCAAAATGCGCGGGAGGTCATCTACGTAGCAACACTAGGCTGTGTAGGTCCTTTACTCTCTATTATTTTCATGCATTAATTCATCTCCCCCTAGGGTGTACTGTTCATGCATTTCCTTTCCCTTGAGGAGGGCAATTAGCTCTAGGTAAATAACATGGCCCTAGGTAAAATCGTTGATTCTAGTAGTGTATTCTTAACAAATAACCATAGAAACACTTTGACTATAGGTGGAATTTTTATTTTCCACTTGATTTTTTTAGGAAAACCACTATCAGCTGCAATCAGCTATCTAAATAAAACATTGACAGTGAACTTACAATAAGTCATCAACATCCATAAATTGTATCTTTTCTCTTAGATACATCGGTCTCCTCACAACTCAACTGAAGGCTACCCCATCGAAACAAAGTATCACCCCCACAAAGCCTTTTGAAACCATCCCAACCATTTCGTAATGCCTCAACCTTTTGCGAAGTCAAGCATAGGCAATTTTCAAAGACTTTTCTCCCATCCACCAATCTTGCAACAATCTGGTGTTAGCCTCATTGCCCACCAGCTTTTACAGTGTTGATAAAAAATGTCATTCATCTTCATCAGGCTTGACCAGAAGTGAGATCCCACCTTTTGTTTAACCTTACAAAGTCATTTATTATGAGCATGTTCAATTTCTAACGTCCACCACCATTTAGCCATAGAGGATTTGCTCATAAGTTCCAAATTGAATACCCCCAACCCTCCCAGGTCTTTTTTGCACCAAGTTTTCCAAATAACTAGGTGATATTTCTTCTTATAATCATCATCTTGCCATACAAAATGGACCTAAAGAATTCATCTCTATTTTTTAGCCGGACAGGGATGGGGTAAAATGACATTATATAAAGAGGAATACTACTTAAGGAGGCATGCACTAGGGTCGGTCTACCAGCAATGTTTAAACACTTTCCCTTGCCAACATCCACACATTTTTATATCTTATCTTTCATTCATTTCCAAATAGCCATAAATTTATTTATGACTATTCATTTCCGCAAGAAAAGATTTCAAATTTCACGCAAATAAAACTGAGTGGGCATCGTAAACTTCAACGACACACGCATGTACGTAACAACTTGCATCCTTTGTCATGATCGAAAGATACAATTGCATGCCCTACACAATTCCCTCATTATGTGCATGCACTTAGCCTTACATTCGTACACCCGTGAGTGAGTACATGCAACTTGCAGGCACATACATACATTTGCATGTGAAGTCATTATATAGGCACGCATCTTAAGTTATTCCTCCATACGATTCTACCCATTTATTACTTATTATTAGTTAATTCCCGAGAGAAATATAGTTGTTAGGTGTGCTTGGCATTCCCAACTACATGTTGTTTGTTTTCTGCTTGTTGTAAGCCTTCTGATTTTACATTGCTAGGTCTATAGCTCATCTTTTTTTGAATAAAAGAGAGGCCGCCCCTCATATTTCTATTAAATAAATCATCTTGTTAAAAACATTAATCCTACAAATCTACCTTCATTTCACCATCTCCATATAGTCCAGTTTTTAGCCGAAACACCAACCAAAACCAATTGCTTGTTTTATTTTGATAACTCTTAATCCATCTTCCAAAACAAATAGTTGAATTTTCAGAGGTATTCCTTAAATCAAATGTACATTTAAAAAGACTACATACCAAGTTGGCAACTACAAATTGGAAGAATAAATGCTCAATGCTCTCATCATGTACACAAAATCAACAAACATTACTCCCTTCTCATCCACTCGAAGAGAAGATTTTTTTTGTTAAGATGCTATTCTTAACCTTTAAACAAAGAAAGACTTTGATTTTCGGTAAATTTTGATTTTTCCACAAGTTTTTTTGGAGGAAACCCAGCTGCAATCAATAGTCCATATATTGACTTTACATTGAACTTACCATAAGCTTTCAACATCCATCTAGTTGTATCTCTCCTATCAGATACATCTAATTGAAGGCTATCTCATTGAAACAAAGCATCCCCATAGAGCCCGCCTGAATTTGAAACCATCCCAGCCATTTTGTAAGGCCTCAACCTTTTGTAAAGTCTGGCATATGCGATTTTCAAAGGCTTTTCTCATGCCTTCCAGTCTTCCCAGAATAAGGTGTTAACCCCATTTCCCACATGATCTTTACAATGCTGATAAAAAAAGGTCTCTGATTTTTATCTGGTTGGATAAGAAGTGGGGGTCACCCACCTTTGGTTGAACCCAGAAAGACATTTATTATGAGCATGTCTAGTAAGAATAACAGTTTGCGACAAACATTGTTCAGTTTCTAACTTCCACCACCATTTAGACATCAAAGTTTTTTTTTTCATATGTTCCTAATTCAACGCCCACAAGCCTCCTATGTCTTTTTGTTTGCAACAAGTTTTCTAGATAACTAGGTAGTAGTTCTTCATTATAATAGTAGGGGCATTAGCAGCTAAATTAATAAGAAGGGAGAGAGCATCCCCTTTCGTCGGGCCTTTATGGGTTTCAAATAAGGGCAAATTTCACCATTAACTCTGATCCCACATGACAAACTCTCATAGTATACACATAACCTAGCCACACCATTACCAGGGATGCCTTTCATTTTTATTTTTGGTGTACAAAAGGCCACTTGTTTTTTTCATATGCCTTTTCAAAATCAACTTTGAATAGCAAGGCACTTTGCTTACAATGAATACTATTTAGGACATCATGTAGAACTACTACCCCCTCCATTATGTATCTAGCCTTAATACAAACAGTTTGATAATTTGATATGATAGGGTCACACGCTAGGCTCAACCCATTTGAAAGCACCTTGATGAAGATTTTTAAACTCACATATGGAAGACAAATTCGTCTAAACTTTTAAATTTTCTTAGCATCATTGGTCTTAGGTACCAAGGTAATTATATCATAATTCAGTCTTGCAATATCCATCTCCCCCTTATGGAAATCATAAAAGCAAAGACTTTAGATAACTTATTCATCATAAACACTAGCTCCAAAAATAGTGGATTAGAGGAGAAGGTCCCTTGTAGGACACGACGTGCCCCTCACGATGCTTCCTCGGTGGCAGTGACTCAGAAGCGAAAGCTTGGTCCATCGCTATCCCCCCTCTCCCATCTCGCCGCCGCCACAAGTGGCCATGGATAAGCCCGTGTGGCACTGATGAAGGTGGTTGCAAGGCTCTATTTTGCGCTGCTAGTGGCGAGGCTCCCGGCGCTTCATCTCGTGTAGTGGGCTATGGATGCATACTAGGATGGCGGCCCCAGGCCGAAATGACGCCACCGAGCCTATGGTGGGTGGCGGTTGTGGGTGCTAGCCGGTTGCATGGATGGCGAGAGGTGTTGGCTGACAATTCTCAATTCCTATAGCGCGTTGGTTTGCCCCGCCAACTTGGTATCAGATCCGAAGAAGAAATTTCCATGTATGTTTTGCACACCTCTCTCCACCAGCTCTAAATCCTAGAATTCTCGGACTCGCCAAATGTACGTGTTGGTCAGGGTGGACGATGGTGTCAGTGAAAACTCTTGGCCAGTGGTCATGGCCACGTCGATGACTACGCCGCAAGCACCGTCACATTCCATAGAGGTTTCTGCGAGGTTACTTCCCTACCCCAGGCAACCTATTGTTCCTCATGTGGGAGTCGTGACAACATTGTTGTATCCCTACTTGGAGGCACCGTCTAGGTATTGAGGCTCAGTGGCAGCTTGGTTGCAAAGCAACAAGTACATCTTGCAACAAGTCTTACGAGCTCTAGCCTATGATGGTGCTCTCCACCTCATGGCCCTGTTAGCCAATGGGGTTTCATCGTCAAGCCTAGGCGAGTGGGGATCGGGTTCCTTTCAACGACGTCTTGCCGCACATATGGGTTTGTGAGAGTTTGATGTTTCAGTGAGTCATGCATGTCCTCTCTACACATCTTTTATCATTTGCAAGTGCGCCTTGTAGCTTTCATCTTCCATGGTTTGCGCAATAGGTGAGAGCGGTGTTCATGAGGAGCTCAGCTTGTGTGATCGGCATTCCAGAAGTCCCCTCTCCAGATAGCTTGGTTGCCAGTTGTCCATTTGTGTTCTAGGGTGAACCAATCCGCATTTTGACATTGTGGCGACCTTTGAAGCGGTACGAGAGAGCAGGGGTCCTCTTCAGTGCCGGAGATAGATGGTGGCGTACCTATTATTGACCAATCGGAAATGAACAAGGACATTTTCCAAATGTGGTTGTTTCGAGGACGCTTTTTTTTTTGCTTGTTTTTTCCTTGCCCGGAAGTTGTTCTGTAAGCATCGTGTATCTGATGTAATTGATGTAAAAATAACGCTGACTCCTGAAAGGATTGGTTGCAGCCGGCCTGAATTTCTTCAGGTGGACATACAAGTTGCCCCCTGATAATCCATTATTATAAGGAAAAAAAAGGACACGTACACGTACAGTACCCACGTGCCTATCTAGAGAAAGATCACCAAACCGGGCCGATGTGGGTATTTACCTGCACCGCATATATAGTACGGGGCGACTGGCTGCAGGGACTAGTGTATGATGCGTATGCTCCAACAGCCACATTCAACCATGTACGCCTGGCGTGTATACGGTGTAGGTACCATGATGTGCACTGATCACTGTACCATACACGTACGTAGGGTATATACGCGCGTGCCACCTTTTATTCCGTCGTGCTGATCGTACAGACTCTGCTTCAATAGGGTGGCTGCATGTGCCCTCATCAACGTACGTACACGGACTGTTGCCGTTCCATATCCATCTCTCCATCTCTCTCTCTAGTCTCTGAAATCTCTCTCTCAAGTCTCTCTCTCCTGGCGAGAATCTGATCGTGGTCATCTTAGCACGTACACATGAATGCATATTGATCGTATCGATCGTTTCTGCCGTCGTCATATCCTTGTCTGCTTCCTTGCATAAAGCAAAAGGTTAGGGCCGGTTAGATGCTTAGCTGAAACGATGAAACTACCAGTGCCATCGCAGTTCCTTAGCGCGGGCGTGCACGTACACACGTACGTACGTACTTACCACGTTTAACTCTCGATCGCTAGGTTTATTAGCAATCTACCTTTCTCTCCTAGAAGAAGAGAAAAACGACACTAGTACTACACAGTGCGGGACGCACATGAGATTAAGGTCAAATCGTACCTCTCGTTTTAAGAGATAATAATAATAATAAGAGTAGCTGGATATGTGGATAGATACACGTACCTTGCTTTAAGTTAATCACACGTACTGTCCATCATTTCTGCGTAAATAAAAAACGTACTGTCCATTATTAATCCCCAGCTATGAATATATACTTAATTGGTTGCTTGAATAAGTAATCTACGCCCTGTAATTGTCTGTACGAATACATGCACTTACTTGCAAGCAAAATTTAACTAGCCAGACACGTACGCACACATAAAGGCGGGAGAGAGATCTTGAAAACAGAGAGAGAAAATTAGAGAGAGAGAGATCTTGGACAGAGAGAGAAAATTAGAGAGAGAGAGAGAGATCTTGGACAGAGAGAGAAAATTAGAGAGAGAGAGAGAGAGAGAGAGAGAGAGAGAGAGAGAGAGAGAGAGAGATGATGGTGATGATGGAATGATGAACAGCGCTAACTATATGTGGAGTGTGTGATAAGGGACTAATAATTAGCCCTGGCTGATGCTAAATGCGGCCGCGTCGACAGTGGCATATATGTTGCTGCGTACATCACTGTGGGGCTCCGGACGAGCAAACCGGGGCTTCCTTGCGAGCCTGGATCACCTCCTCCCTCCCCTCCCTCTTCTCCCTCTCTGCCTAGCTAAAGCGACCACCACATCACTCGGAGTTCGTGCTGCGCAAGCATCGTCGAGCCCGATCGATCGCGACACCGGCGGGCCGGTGCACGCGTGCCCTCGTCCTCCCCCTCCTCCGCCTCTTCCGCCTCCGTTTAATTTCCCCGGCTCCTGCGCGCCTGGGAGTTAATACGTAGAGTACTTACTCCATTGTTGGCTAGCTCTGGATCCGTCCGGCCGCGCCACCGGCCGACGCGCACACGCTGGGAGGGGAGGGTGATGGAGACCGCCGGCCGGACCGATCGAGCTACAGGGTAGACAAGGCTTTGTAGTAGTACTATCGTATCATCACCCCGGCCTTGTTGCTTGCTCCCATACACTTCTTCCTCCTAGCTACATACAATTATTCCCTCCGGTCCGGGGGCTCCGGCAGCGGCAGCGCCAAGCTATATATACTTCCTTCCTGCCCACCAAGCTCCCAACCTCATTCATACATACTCTCTAGCATCACACAAGGCTCAAGCTACAGCAACATAGATATATGCCCTGCCTAATTCCTGCTACCCACATACCTAGCTAGCTTCTTCTCTCTCAGCTCTCTCGATTGAGATCTTGTCAATCTCTTTCTCCTCCGTGTAGCTAGCTAGAGCTAGCTCAATTGGTGCCTGTAGGCAACGACATCCATCGTCAAGATCTCTCATCCATACCCATAGTACACATCGCAAATTCACAATACAAATTGTAGAGAGAGTCCAGCTGAGCTGAGCAGGGGGAGGTTTCAGAGAGAAGATAGTGCACAGATAGAGATAATAAGCAATTCCATGGGGCTGAGGGACATCGAGATGACGCTGCCGCCGGGGTTCCGCTTCTACCCGAGCGATGAGGAGCTGGTGTGCCACTACCTGCACGGCAAGGTGGCCAACCGGCGCCTCTCCGGAGGAGCCGCCGGGACCATGGTGGAGGTCGATCTGCACGTCCACGAGCCATGGGAGCTGCCAGGTCTGTTTCTTACTACTATTAGTTACTCCAGTTAGTTATCTATAGTTACTACTTAGTACTCGATCCATCTCTAGTCCCTCTCAAGTAATCTTATTAGTAATTACTACCTAGCCTACTCGTCGATCGATCTCGATCCAGTACGTTGTTAGTCCCTCTCCAGCAAGCTACATGTCTCTTAATTAATTTAACTTCATTCCATGGAATGATTAACTAAGCACGCTACCGCGTTTTATTGGCTCCAATTGGGGTTTGTCCTCGCTTTTGGTAAGTAGTGCACTAAATTAGTACTATTACTACTCATCAACATGTCATACTGGTTGTATGTGTATACATGCATATATATGAAATTCCTGCAAGTGTTGTGTTGCTTTTAGCACAAGTTTCCTCTTACGATTTTGAGTGGGCTACCACTACAAGCATGAGCTTCCTATAATTAATATGTCAAGTGTGCAGTATACTTTATGTAAAATTCTTTGGATTACTTAACTAATTGGCTTTGCATGCATGGGGCTTTTCATATCAGTAAACAAAATCCACCCGGTGGTGGCTTAATTTTTTCAACCAAGAAACTTAATATTCCCCAACTAATGTTCTGAAACTTCGTAGCTCGTACAACTAAATTTTTCAACTTAAAAGGACAAGTGCATACTTTGTTTTGCCCCTCAACTTCTCTTTCTATGTGTAGTTTTACGACATGATGTGATCTAATTATGCACATACGTTTTGCGTATATACTTGGGAAAAAAATCCTAATCAACATCCACTGAAGTTTCTCCTGCTAATTGTGCGTCTGGCTGGCCATGGTGGTATGCAGACGTGGCGAAGCTGAGCACGAACGAGTGGTACTTCTTCAGCTTCCGCGACCGCAAGTACGCGACGGGGCTGCGCACGAACCGCGCCACCAGGTCAGGCTACTGGAAGGCCACCGGCAAGGACCGTGTCATCCGCAGCCCGAGGTCGTCATCATCCCGCTCGGGCCGCACCGCCATCGTCGGCATGCGCAAGACTCTCGTCTTCTACCGCGGCCGTGCCCCTAACGGCAGCAAGACCTGCTGGGTCATGCACGAGTTTCGCATCGAGAACCCTCACTCCCCACCCAAGGTGGGTTTAATTGGCATCTGATCTTGTTTGAGTAAAAAAAAATTTGATTTGAGATGCTAATATGTGTGTTTTCATCTGGATTGTGTCTCTGCAGGAGGACTGGGTGTTGTGCAGAGTTTTCCACAAGAAGAAAGCCGACACGGAGTACACTATGGACGGCGAGCAGGAGATCGGCAGCGGCATGGCTCGCAGCGCTGCTGCCGTGAGTGGATCCTGCCACGATCCGGATCAGTACCACCACTCGCCTCCGGCGGCGCTGTTCCCCTCCCTCGGCGCAGGCGGTCACCCTTACCAGCTCACGTCCTGTGATCATCACCATACCCACGGCGCCGCCGGCGTCTCGCTCACTGACGTGGACCCCTTCGTGGACATGCCACAGCTGCTGAGCTACGACAGCATCCTCGACTTCAACCAGCAACTTCAGGGCGGTGGCGCAGCGGCGGGTTTGAGAGACGGCGCCGGGGATCAGTGTGGCGGGGAGCTGATGGACCTAGGGCTCCAGGTGCAGGAGGAGCACTACAACTACAACAGCTTGATGTAGATGTGAATATATGATATGGATCTGTGGGTGTTGCATGCTGCTATTGCTCGGCCATACACAGTAGTGTGTATTGGCCATCATTATTCGTTTGTGATCTTGTGCAGATTTCGTTATTTGTGCATGTAGTGTAGGGTAGAAGCATAATACATACATACTATTGCAATGGTTATATAATTGATCTCGATTGATTAGGATATGTAAGAGAGTGAGGCTGTTGTGTCATATGTACATATGTACTGTATGGATCATTTCTGTTGTTGGAGAATGGTGTCAAATTGGGGCATTTGATGTTGTTCTTCGTATACCTGTAATGACTAATAATTATCTATACATGTTCAAATTATATCAGCCTGTATTTTGTGAACGAGTTGAGACTTATTTGATGTAGGCCGGGCTATCCATTATATTTTCTGAGTGTCTAACGCTCAATAGGCTTAGGCAGTCTTAAATCAGAGTCCGCGCTGTGAGCATTACGATATTACTCTTCATTTAACAATTTCACATTTTAGAAGAAAGGGTGAATCCCACTGGTTACTCCTCTAAGTTTCAAGTTACAATTTGTGACATTTCTTACCCATTTAGTAGAGTTTCTCCAAAATACCCCATTAATTTAAGCAGGTTTGTTCAATGTTTTATATCTCTAAGGTTTTGCCCCCACTATGTTAGGCGAGGCCTACTGTTAGTACGGCATGGCTATCGATGGCGCACTCATGTGGGGCGCGTCCCGATGCGGTGGATGAGGCATCAAGCAAGCTAATACATCCAAAACAACAACCCCAAGTCGGGCTAAACCACACCCGAGCAAGTTCATTCTCTCCCTGAATGCGAGTTTGCGATTTGGTAGCGCAAACGACGGTGGTGGTGGAGTCTTGGAGTCGAAGCCGCGGCAGCTGGTATTATAGAGGGGTTAGCGCCAGGATTTTTCTGATGCTTGGTAGGGGAGATTGTTGACAACCTAGAAAGAAGGGAATTAAGAAATTGTCTTCCTAGCGTGTCTAATCTTCCTTCGGTTATCATCCATGATCACCTCGATGGTGTGACCTTAGCCTACCCTATGGCCCGCCTCCACTACCCTAACTCCCACGCAATGAAACGAGGACTGGGAGGAGGTGCAAATCGATTCATGGGAGCTTGTCCGACTGCAACTCAGGTGCAGGCACCCCCTACGCCACATCAACAGCGCCTCGCGGGATGTGCCTTCGATCTGGAGGCAAGTCAGCGGCACGTCAAAATGACAGTGGGACCCATGTTATAGAAGAATGCAAAGTTCTTTAAAGGGAGAAAGAATGGAACAAACTTGCATAAATGGCCTATTTTGAAGAAATTACCGGTAAATAGGGTAAAAAGTGTCATAAACGAAAACTTGGGGCTAAAAAGTAGATCCCGGTCTTTTAGAAATTACGTGCAACTTTAGGGTTGAAATTTGACGCGATCAAATCTTGAAATGATTTGCGATCAGAGAGAGCACTGTTGTGCAATAAAGATTGGTATTAATTCATTTACTGTATCGCAGAAAAAGTGTGCTCATTTATTAATAACGTTGTCGTACGAACAAATAACATTAACACCACTCTTTCCACATCAGCTCATGAAGCATGACTTCCCTACATGCATGAACGAGACTAGGTCAGCATTATCAAGCATGACTTCCCTACATCCACGAACGACTAGGTCAACATCCCCTCACAGTACTGTCCTTAATGCATGCATGCATCATGCGTGGAATTTTCAACGTCCACTACATTCTACCGATCCTATTCATCACCGCTCACTGCGCGTTTGCGAGCTGTAACTAGAGTGTGCACGTACGCTACTCTTACGTGAATGCGGCATAGTTTTCCACGTGAAACAGGCCGAGAATTTTAACTTGGCGTGCGAGACTACTATGTGGACACAGTACATCCAGTAGGTTAGTATCCTGGTTAACGACCCAGTAGGTGTACATGCGTAGTGGCTGATAGCTTAGCTACCAACAATGAGCCACTGGTGCTGCTGCATGCTTACGCATGTGGCCTCCTGCTGGCTCCTGCCTCCTCCAGTCTGTGCCGTGCCGCCGCTGAACCTGCGCGCAGACCCACCACGGATGTAGTAATCACTGGATAAGGGGGGCACACACCGCACAGCCCGGCCCTCCCTTTGATCCCTTTCTCGTCTCTGTCCGGCCGATCGTGTCCTGTTCCCCGGCCTCTCTGCGCCGGCCATGCCGACGCCGGGCATACGTCTTTGGACGGTGGTGCTTGCCACTAGCGGCCACCAAAGGCCTGTGTTGGATCACCGACCGGCGGATTCTTCCGGTAACTTTGAAGGAGAAAGGGAAAAGCTGATCATTGACCGGGGATGCTGGTGCTTGAATGCGCGTGCACTAGCTGGAAGTGGACACTCCTCTGAAGCCATCGCTGTGGGCAATTGATTCCAGCCAGTCGAACGTTCGTGGCTCTCTTCGCGCAGAAAAAGTGAAAATTGAGCTCTCAAAAACAAAAGATCACAGCTCAAGGTCTTTGCACTGTTTGAGCACTGTTTTTTTTTTCCTGTCGAGGGCTCCTCGAATATTACTTGTTCATGGAATTTTGCAACCGCCACAAACATTTGATCATGTTTCATGTCACAAAATTTTAGATTTTTTGGATTTGTTCATACTTTTTTTCAATGTGTTGTTCACCCGATGGCTAATATTGCTGATATCTCTTGTGAAGTACTCTCTCTGTTTATGTATACAAGGTCGCTTTGTTTTTTATGTCAAACTTTGACTTATAAATATTGTTATCAAAATATGGATTATATGTCATCAAAATATATCATCAGAAAGTTTTTTGAATGTGCATCCAGCGTCATACTTTTTTGTGGCAGATAACTCACTATTTATTAGGAAAATTAATGATCAAAGTTAGACACAAAAATATAAAGTGGCCTTGTATACATAAATAGTGGGAGTAAGATATTGTGAATGATTATGTGGGGCTAGTATGGACTTTGCACTGCCACAAATAAGGAGATAAATTATAGCGTCATTAAAACATAAAGGCCAATAAGGAAAGATATAAAATTCAATTAATGTTATCTTTACTTTCCAATGGTTTGGTCACAACACAATATGCACCACGTGTACTAATTTATTTATTTATTGACGTTGACACTATATTCTACTAGATCATATTTTTTACACAAATGATGTGACATTTGTAAGAAACATGTATGAATATACCATACGCGATTCCTTTAATACCTAAATATGTTGATTATATATTAATCATACTATAGAGAAAGTATATTTTTAACATTAGAAACACATGGTATAATATTTGAATATTTATGTGGCATGATGATATATCAGATGATTTTTAATCTAAAACCTCGGGATATCCTAAGATTAAAGAAAAAATGTACTTGAAGATGCATTTTGGCATACATTTTACATTGTACTTTTTTGTTGGCTTAAAATCTTAGTGAGTGGCACGAAAGTGGGCTTTTAGTTAGCAAATTTTATTTCGAATGCATGCCATATTTTATTTCAAATGAACATACACAATATAATTGAAAGCCAGAACACTAAATATGTCAATGGCTAGGATTAAATTGCCCTCTTACCTCCCAAGGTAAGAGGTAAGAGGTTTCATCTTAAAACTTCTCATAGAAATTTCAACATGAACTCAAATCTCTCTCTCTCTCTCATAGCAATCCATAATTTGTGAAAATTCAACGATGTGTTTGTTTTCCGACAGTTTATTTATGTGCAAAAAAAAGTCTAGTACTCCCTCTGTAAACTAATATAAGAGCATTTAGAACACTAAAGTAGTGATCTAAACACTATTATATTAGTTTACAAAGGGAGTACTTTTTTTGGTGTAAGTAATACAATATGGCAAAATATGTGGTTTTTCTTCAAGGCACACTTTCTAAACGCAAATGAAAAAGGGACCTGATTTAACCCAGATGCTTTTGGGATGCTTTCATTAACTAATAATAGCAAGCTCTCTTCCTTATTTAGCTTCCACATTTGGCCAACGAAGAAATTACGGGCCTATTCTTACATTTCCTATTTTCTTCTATCCAAATAGGTTCTAAAATTTATGACTTTTGTTTTATCGGAAAAAAACTATTTCCTGCAATATTACTCACATGCCCTATTTTGACTAGAACGCTTTTGGGATGCCTTTAATAACCAATGAATGGTGGTCTCTCTTCCTTATTTAGCTTCCACATTTGGCCAATGAAGAAATTATGGACCTATTCTTACATTTCCTATTTTCTGCTATCCAAATAGGTTCTAAAATTTATAACCTTCTTTTTACCGGAAAAAATATATTTCCTGCAATATTACTCACATATCTAATCGGATTATTTAAAAAAAATCTCATTTGAGACTGTGCAAAATCTAAATGTCATTTATTTCGAAATAGAGGGATTCTAGATTTTTTCAATTTTATTCACACGACAATGACCTCCACTTAGTGGAGATTTTTAAATGTGAAAAGACCAGTTTGTGGGCATACATACTTAATTTGTAATAAATTTCTCTATTTGACATCCTAACTGCACAATAAGTTCAACTATGCTAGGGTTTTGTGTTTACGGAGTATCGGTTTTAAGTTCCCTTGATACCCCATTAGGACACACACCTCCCAGTAAACTTAGTCTAAGTGTGAAAAAGTTATTTTGCTGGTATACTTGACTTTTCTCTTAAATATCTCTTCGGCATACTATAAATACACAAAATTTTCTCTACCTAAATTATTGAATTGCACTAAAGTGGGCTTTTAGGTAGCGAAGTTTTGTTGTTCAAACTGCAGAAACTTAATTTTATTCAAGCATTCAAGCTTTTTTTATTGCAATACTCTAGGACCCAAAATCATTGCCCATTAGTATGTATGTGTTGGAAATTTGCACACCTATATGGTAATACAAAAAACTTTAGTGGAACAAAGTATAATTTAAGCACCACTTGTGTAGTGATTCAATGATCGTTACTCATCACGATAGAAAAAAATATCCATCAACTTATATTTTGTACTAATTGGATAAGAATATATGTTACAACTTGCACGAGCCTCAAGCCAAACATAAGAAACGTGAGATAGGTTCCCAGTACCACTCTTAGTTGTGTCATAGAACATCAACACATAGACAACATACATTAACATGGAACCAAGCTAAATCAGGGTAAAAAAAAGCAACAGGCAAAGCCACCCAAATCGTCTTCCGCTATTATCATATGTTTGAATACAACAAGTTTTAGCACTAGAGTCTCCCATACTACTAGAAACTCACATACATTGAAATTCCATTATCTTTGATAGCACCAATAAGATTTGGGCTGCAAGGAAATAATTTATATCTTCGTTTTATTTTCTTCTCCAATGGACGATGCCCCCGATATTCATCTATTTCTCTTTTTTTACTGGATTGGAGTCTAAACAACTCCCTCTCTCTGAAAGAAATATGCCCTAGAGGCAATAATAAAGTTAGTATTTATTTCCTTATATCATGATAAATGTTTATTATTCATGCTAGAATTGTATTAACCGGAAACATAATACATGTGTGAATACATAGACAAACATAGTGTCACTAGTATGCCTCTACTTGACTAGCTCGTTGATCAAAGATGGTTGTGTTTCCTAGCCATAGACATGAGTTGTCATTTGATTAACGGGATCACATCATTAGGAGAATGATGTGATTGACTTGACCCATTCCGTTAGCTTAGCACACGATCGTTTAGTATTCTGCTATTGCTTTCTTCATGACTTATACCTGTTCCTATCACTATGACATTATGCAACTCCCGTTTACCAGAGGAACATTTTGTGTGCTACCAAACGTCACAACGTAACCGGGTGATTATAAAGGTGCTCTACAGGTGTCTCCGAAGGTACTTGTTGGGTTGGCGTATTTCGAGATTAGGATTTGTCACTCCGATTGTCGGAGAGGTATCTCTGTGCCCACTCGGTAATGCACATCACTATAAGCCTTGCAAGCATTGCAACTAATGAGTTAGTTGCGGGATGATGTATTACGGAACAAGTAAAGAGACTTGCCGATAACGAGATTGAACTAGATATTGAGATACCGACAATCGAATCTCGGGAAAGTAACATACCGATGACAAAGGGAACAACGTATGTTGTTATGCGGTCTGACCGATAAAGATCTTCGTAGAATATGTGGGAGCCAATATGAGCATCCAGGTTCCGCTATTGGTTATTGACCGGAGACGTGTCTCGGTCATGTCTACATAGTTCTCGAACCCGTAGGGTCCGCACGCTTAAAGTTCGATGACGGTTATATTATGAGTTTATGTGATTTGATGTACCAAAGGTAGTTCGGAGTCCCGGATGAGATTGGGGACATGACGAGGAGTCTCGAAATGGTCGAGACGTAAAGATCGATATATTGGACGACTATATTCGGACATCGGAAAGGTTTCGAGTGATTCGGGTATTTTTCGGAGTACCGGAGAGTTACGGGAATTCGCCGGGGAGTATATGGGCCTTATTGGGCTTTAGGGGAAAGAGAGAGGAGAGGCTGCGTGCCCCCCCAAGGCCTAGTCCGAATTGGACTAGGGGAGGAGCCGGCTGCGCCCCCTCCTTCCTTCTCTTCTCTCTCCCCTTTCCTTGACTCCTACTCCTACTACTTGGAAGGGGGGAATCCTACTCCCGGTGGGAGTAGGACTCCTCCTAGGGCGCGCCATAGAGAGGGCCGGCCCTCCCCCTCCTCCACTCCTTTATATACGGGGAGGGGGGCACCCCTTGGAGACACAACAATTGATCTCTTGATCTCTTAGCCGTGTGCGGTGCCCCCCTCCACCATAATCCACCTCGATAATATCGTAGCGGTGCTTAGGTGAAGCCCTGCGTCGGTAGAACATCATCATCGTCACCACGCCGTCGTGCTGACGGAACTCTCCCTCAAAGCTCGGCTGGATCGGAGTTCGAGGGACGTCATCGAGCTGAACGTGTGCTGAACTCGGAGGTGCCGTGCGTTCGGTACTTGATCGGTCGGATCGTGAAGACGTACGACTACATCAACCGCGTTGTGCTAACGCTTCCGCTTTCGGTCTACGAGGGTACGTGGACAACACTCTCCCCTCTCGTTGCTATGCATCACCATGATCCTGTGTGTGCGTAGGAATTTTTTGAAATTACTACGTTCCCCAACAGTGGCATCCGAGCCTGGTTTTATCCGTAGATGTTATATGCACGAGTAGAACACAAGTGAGTTGTGGGCGATATAAGTCATACTGCTTATCAGCATGTCATACTTTGGTTCAGCGGTATTGTTGGATGAAGCTGCCCGGACCGACATTACGCGTACGCTTACGCGAGACTGGTTTTACCGCCGTGCTATGCACACAGGTGACTAGCGGGTGTCAGTTTCTCCAACTTTAGTTGAACCGAGTGTGGCTACGCCCGGTCCTTGCGAAGGTTAAAACAGCACCAACTTGACAAACTATCGTTGTGGTTTTGATGCGTAGGTAAGAACGGTTCTTGCTCAGCTCGTAGCAGCCACGTAAAACTTGCAACAACAAAGTAGAGGACGTCTAACTTGTTTTTGCAGGGCATGTTGTGATGTGATATGGTCAAGACGTGATGAGATATAAGTTGTTGTATGAGATGATCATGTTTTGTTGAAGTTATCGGCAACTGGCAAAAGCCTTATGGTTGTCTCTTTATTGCATAAGATGCAAGCGCCAAATAATTGCTTTACTTTATCGCTATGCGATAGCAATAGTTACAAGAGCAATAGTTGGCGAGACGACCATGTGACGACACATTGATATAGATCAAGATGATGGAGATCATGGTGTCATGCCGGTGACGATGGAGATCATGACGATGCTTTGGAGATGGAGATCAAAGGCACAAGATGATGATGGCCATATCATGTCACATATTATGATTGCATGTGATGTTTATCTTTTATACATCTTATTTTGCTTAGTTCGGCGGTAGCTTTATAAGATGATCTCTCACTAAATTTCAAGGTATAAGTGTTCTCCCTGAGTATGCACCGTTGCGAAAGTTCTTCGTGCTGAGACACCACGTGATGATCGGGTGTGATAGGCTCTACGTTCAAATACAACGGGTGCAAAACAGTTGCACACGCGGAATACTCAGGTTAAACTTGACGAGCCTAGCATATAACAGATATGGCCTCGGAACACTGAGACCGAAAGGTCGAGCGTGAATCATATAGTAGATATGATCAACATAGTGATGTTCACCATTGAAACTACTCCATCTCACGTGATGATCGGACATGGTTTAGTTGAAATGGATCACGTGATCACTTAGAGGATTAGAGGGATGTCTATCTAAGTGGGAGTTCTTTAAGTAATATGATTAATTGAACTTTAATTTATCATGAACTTAGTCCTGGTAGTATTAGCATATCTATGTTGTAGATCAATAGCTCGTGTTTAGCTCCCCTGTTTTATTTTTGATATGTTCCTAGAGAAAACTATGTTGAAAGATGTTAGTAGCAATGATGCGGACTTGGTCCGTGATCTGAGGATTATCCTCATTGCTGCACAGAAGTATTATGTCCTCGATGCACCGCTAGGTGACGGACCTATTGCAGGAGCAGATGCAGACGCTATGAACGTTTGGCTAAGCTCAATATGATGACTACTTGATAGTTTAGTGCACCATGCTTAACGGCTTAGAATCGGGACTTCAAAGACGTTTTGAACGTCATGGACCATATGAGATGTTCCAGGAGTTGAAGTTAATATTTCAAGCAAATACCCGAGTTGAGAGATATGAAGTCTCCAACAAGTTCTATAGCTAAAAGATGGAGGAGAATAGCTCAAGCAGTGAGCATGTGCTCAGATTGTCTGGGTACTACAATCGCTTGAATCAAGTGGGAGTTAATCTTCCAGATAAAATAGTGATTGACAGAATTCTCTAGTCACCATCACCAAGTTAGTAGAACTTCGTGATGAACTATAGTATGCAAGGGATGACGAAAGTAATTCCCGAGCTCTTCGCGATGCTGAAATCGACGAAGGTAGAAATCAAGAAAGAGCATCAAGTGTTGATGGTTGACAAGACCACTAGTTTCAAGGAAAAGGGCAAAGGGAAGAAGGGGAACTTCAAGAAGAACGGCAAGCAAAGTTGCTGCTCAAGTGAAGAAGCCCAAGTCTGGACCTAAGCCTGAGACTAAGTGCTTCTACTGCAAAGGGACTGGTCACTGGAAGCGGAACTGCCCCAAGTATTTGGCGGATAAGAAGGATGGCAAAGTGAACAAAGGTATATTTGATATACAGATTATTGATGTGTATTTTACTAGTGTTCGTAGCAACCCCTCGGTATTTGATACTGGTTCAGTTGCTAAAGAGTAGTAACTCGAAACGGGAGTTGCAGAATGAACAGAGACTAGTTAAGGGTGAAGTGACGTTGTGTGTTGGAAGTGGTTCCAAGATTGATATGATCATCATCGCACGCTCCCTACACTTTCGGGATTAGTGTTGAACCTAAATAAGTGTTATTTGGTGTTTGCGTTGAGCATGAATATGATTTGATCATGTTTATTGCAATACGGTTATTCATTTAAGTTAGAGAATAATTGTTGTTCTATTTACATGAATAAAACCTTCTATGGTCATACACCCAATGAAAATGGTTTGTTGGATCTCGATCGTAGTAATACACATATTCATAATATTGAAGCCAAAAGATGCAAAGTTAATAATGATAGTGCAACTCATTTGTGGCACTGCCGTTTAGGTCATATTGGTGTAAAGCGCATGAAGAAACTCCATGCTGATGGGATTTTGGAATCACTTTGAATGCTTGCGAACCATGCCTTATGGGCAAGATGACTAAAGACTCCGTTCTCCGGAACAATGGAGCGAGCAACTGACTTATTGGAAATAATACATACTGATGTATGCGATCTGATGATTGTTGAGGCTCGCGGCGGGTATCATTATTTTCTGACCTTCACAGATGATTTGAGCAGATATGGGTATATCTACTTGATGAAACATAAGTCTGAAACATTTGAAAAGTTCATATAATTTCAGAGTGAAGTGAAAAATCATCGTAACAAGAAAATAAAGTTTCTACGATCTGATCGTGGAGGAGAATATTTGAGTTACGAGTTTGGTCTTCATTTGAAACAATGCGGAATAGTTTCGCAACTCACGCCACCTGGAACACCACAGCGTAATGGTGTGTCCGAACATCGTAACCGTACTTTATTAGATATGGTGCAATCTATGATGTCTCATACCGATTTACCACTATCGTTTTGGGGTTATGCATTAGAGACTCCTTCATTCACGTTAAATAGGGCACCATCTAAATCCGTTGAGACATCACCTTATGAACTTTGGTTTGGCAAGAAACCAAAAGTTGTCGTTTCTTAAAATTTGGGGTTGTGATGCTTATGTGAAAAAATTTCATCCTGATAAGCTCAAACCCAAATCGGAGAAATGTGTCTTCATAGGATACCCAAAGGAGATAGTTGGGTACACCTTCTATCACAGATCTGAAGGCAAGATATTCGTTGCTTATAATGGATCCTTTCTAGAGAAGGAGTTTCTCTCGAAAGAAGTGAGTGGGAGGAAAGTAGAACTTGATGAGGTAACTGTACCTACTCCCTTATTGGAAAGTAGTTCATCACAGAAATCTGTTCCTGTGACTACTACACCAATTAGTGAGGAAGCTAATGATGATGATCATGTAACTTCAGATCAAGTTACTACCGAACCTCGTAGGTAAACCAGAGTGAGATCCGCACCAGAGTGGTACGGTAATCCTGTTCTGGAGGTCATGTTACTTGACCATGACGAACCTACGAACTATGAGGAAGCGATGATGAGCCCAGATTCCGCGAAATGGTTTGAGGCCATGAAATCTGAGATGGGATCCATATATGAGAACAAAGTATGGACTTTGGTTGACTTGCCCGATGATCGGCAAGCCATAGAAAATAAATGGATCTTCAAGAGGAAGACGGACGCTGATAGTAGTGTTACTATCTACAAAGCTAGAATTGTCGCAAAAGATTTTCGACAAGTTCAAGATGTTGACTACGATGAGAGTTTCTCACTCGTATCTATGCTTAAGTCTGTCCGAATCATGTTAGCAATTGCCGCATTTTATGAAATCTGGCAAATGGATAACAAAACTGCAATCCTTAAATGGATTTATTAAAGAAGAGTTGTATATGATGCAACCAGAAGGTTTTGTCAATCCTAAAGGTGCTAACAAAATATGCAAGCTCCAGCGATCCATCTATGGACTGGTGTAAGCATCTCGGAGTTGGAATATACGCTTTGATAAGTTGATCAAAGCATATAGTTTTATACAGACTTGCGGTGAAGCCTGTATTTACAAGAAAGTGAGTGGGAGCACTACAGCATTTCTGATAAGTATATGTGAATGACATATTGTTGATCGGAAATAATGTAGAATTATTCTGCAAAGCATAAAGGAGTGTTTGAAAGGAGTTTTTCAAAGAAAGACCTCGGTGAAGCTGCTTACATATTGAGCATCAAGATCTATAGAGATAGATCAAGACGCTTGATAAGTTTTTTCAATGAGTACATACCTTGACAAGATTTTGAAGTAGTTCAAAATGGAACAGTCAAAGAAAGAGTTCTTGCCTGTGTTACAAGGTGTGAAATTGAGTAAGACTCAAAGCCAGACCACGGCAGAAGATAGAAAGAGAATGAAAGTCATTCCCTATGCCTTGGCCATAGGTTCTATAAAGTATGCCATGCTGTGTACCAGATCTATTGTATACCCTACACTGATTTTGGCAAGGGAGTACAATAGTGATCTAGGAGTAGATCACTGGACAGCGGTCAAAATTATCCTTAGTGGAATAAGGATATGTTTCTCGATTATGGAGGTGACAAAAAGGGTTCGTCGTAAAGGGTTACGTCGATGCAAATTTTGACACTGATCCAGATGACTCTAAGTCTCAATCTGGATACATATTGAAAGTGGGAGCAATTAGCTAGAGTAGCTCCGTGCAGAGCATTGTAGACATAGAAATTTGCAAAATACTTACGGATCTGAATGTGACAGACCCGTTGACTAAATTATCTCACAAGCAAAACATGATCACACCTTAGTACTCTTTGGGTGTTAATCACATAGCGATGTGAACTAGATTATTGACTCTAGTAAACCCTTTGGGTGTTGGTCACATGACGATGTGAACTATGGGTGTTAATCACATGGTGATGTGAACTATTGATGTTAAATCACATGGCGATGTGATCTAGATTATTGACTCTAGTGCAAGTGGGAGACTGAAGGAAATATGCCCTAGAGGCAATAATAAAGTTATTATTTATTTCCTTATATCATGATAAATGTTTATTATTCATGCTAGAATTGTATTAACCGGAAACATAATACATGTGTGAATACATAGACAAACATAGTGTCACTAGTATGCCTCTACTTGACTAGCTCGTTGATCAAAGATGGTTATGTTTCCTAGCCATAGACATGAGTTGTCATTTGATTAACGGGATCACATCATTAGGAGAATGATGTGATTGACTTGACCCATTCCGTTAGCTTAGCACACGATCGTTTAGTATTCTGCTATTGCTTTCTTCATGACTTATACATGTTCCTATGACTATGAGATTATGCAACTCCCGTTTACCAGAGGAACACTTTGTGTGCTACCAAACGTCACAACGTAACTGGGTGATTATAAAGGTGCTCTACAGGTGTCTCCGAAGGTACTTGTTGGGTTGGCGTATTTCGAGATTAGGATTTGTCACTCCGATTGTCGGAGAGGTATCTCTGGGCCCACTCGGTAATGCACATCACTATAAGCCTTGCAAGCATTGCAACTAATGAGTTAGTTGCGGGATGATGTATTACGGAACGAGTAAAGAGACTTGCCGATAACGAGATTGAACTAGGTATTGAGATACCGACGATCGAATCTCGGGCAAGTAACATACCGATGACAAAGGGAACAACGTATGTTGTTATGCGGTCTGACCGATAAAGATCTTCGTAGAATATGTGGGAGCCAATATGAGCATCCAGGTTCCGCTATTGGTTATTGACCGGAGACGTGTCTCGGTCATGTCTACATAGTTCTCGAACCCGTAGGGTCCGCACGCTTAAAGTTCGATGACGGTTATATTATGAGTTTATGTGATTTGATGTACCGAAGGTAGTTCGGAGTCCCGGATGAGATTGGGGACATGACGAGGAGTCTCGAAATGGTCGAGACGTAAAGATCGATATATTGGACGACTATATTCGGACATCGGAAAGGTTCCGAGTGATTCGGGTATTTTTCGGAGTACCGGAGAGTTACGGGAATTCGCCGGGGAGTATATGGGCCTTATTGGGCTTTAGGGGAAAGAGAGAGGAGAGGCTGCGCCCCCCCCCAAGGCCTAGTCCGAATTGGACTAGGGGGAGGGGCTGCGCCCCCTCCTTCCTTCTCTTCTCTCTCCCCTTTCCTTGACTCCTACTCCTACTACTTGGAAGGGGGGAATCCTACTCCCGGTGGGAGTAGGACTCCTCCTAGGGCGCGCCATAGAGAGGGCCGGCCCTCCCCCTCCTCCACTCCTTTATATACGGGGAGGGGGGCACCCCTTGGAGACACGGCAATTGATCTCTTGATCTCTTAGCCGTGTGCGGTGCCCCCCTCCACCATAATCCACCTCGATAATATCGTAGCGGTGCTTAGGCGAAGCCCTGCGTCGGTAGAACATCATCGTCGTCACCATGCCGTCGTGCTGACGGAACTCTCCCTCAAAGCTCGGCTGGATCGGAGTTCGAGGGACGTCATCGAGCTGAACGTGTGCTGAACTCGGAGGTGTCGTGCGTTCGGTACTTGATCGGTCGGATCGTGAAGACGTACGACTACATCAACCGCGTTGTGCTAACGCTTCCGCTTTCGGTCTACGAAGGTACGTGGACAACACTCTCCCCTCTCGTTGCTATGCATCACCATGATCCTGTGTGTGCGTAGGAATTTTTTTTGAAATTACTACGTTCCCCAACACTCTCTTGTGCAAAGTTCAATATGTCTTTAGGTAATAATCGACACATGTTTGAGCTACCTAAAAGGCTTAAACTTCATCATAGCTCCTATGACAAGGATATACCAACAATAATATACCTTCTTCGATGCCACACAAGGAATGCTACTCCTTACCAATGGACAATAAAATCTAGCTAGTGAACATCTGAAAGATTAATGATTGCTTCTCTAAAATTTCCATAGAAGAAGATGATTGAGTTTCAGCCGCGTGTATATGTTCACTTGTGGAAGATTTAACATATGCAGTTCTTTTGTGGTAGCTTTGTAGTCGTCAAAAGATAGGTAGGGCAGGACCATGGCTTTTCTAGCCTTTCTAATAAATGAGCCGACTTACAATTGCTCTCTCTCTCTCTCTCTCTCTCTCTCTCTCTCTCTCTCTCTCTCTCTCTCTCTCTCTCTCTCTCTCTCTCTCTCTCTCTCTCTCTCTCTCAAATTCATGTGTAGTATCAAGTCATGTGCTTTGAGCTACTCTAGGAATCTGTATGTGAGATATCAATCATGTATTTCCTAGTTCCTGCAATCTAGATGAGCTCTAAGATTTATAACATTAGATTTGTCTCAAAACAATTTTACTATGTTTATTTCATGTGTTGTATCCAAGTGGAGCAGTTGCCAAACTCATGTGTTCCGTGGTACTCTGCAAATCCATAATATTTGAGATATCAATCATGTGTTTCCTAGTTCCCGCAATCCAGAGCTCTAAGATTTATAACATTAGATATGTCTCAAAAAAACTATTTTATTTCTTATAATTACTCACATATTCATACAAAGATTATTAGTCAAAGTTGCTCATTATAGACCTCCACGCCCCCATGAAACCCCATCAGTAGAGTTTTGTTAAGTACTAATTTTTTTGGTATACTTCTCTTATTTGCAATTCACTCCTCGACATACCAAGAATACAATAATGTCAACTATGTCAATTAATCCCTCGGTTCCAAAATACGTGAAGTTCTATGTTTGTCTCAAGCCAAACATCGTTAAGTTGACCAAGTTTATAAAAAATATTGCTAATATTTACAAAATTATATATGTTTGTGTCAAGCTAAACTTCATTAAGTTGATCAGTAGAGTTTTGTGAATTCTGTGTTAAGTATGAAAAATCTAGGTTATGAGGAATCTAATGAAGCCACTTCGGTGTTGCAGATGTTGGTATATTTTTATATAATCTTGGTCAAACTTTAAAAAGTTTGAGTCGGGACAAACTTATAATTTCAAGTATTTTGGAACCGTGGACTAGTAAATTTTGCTAACATACACTTTTAGTAATGATATGCTTTAGATGACATAAATTAAGTTGGATTCGTGCATGCATATTTTAGGTTACTGTAACATGACATAATAGTGTGGATAGAACTCGAAATCATTAGGCCAAGTACCATAGCTTTATTTTAGCAATGACGCGCATGATTTTGCCGAGTTGGAAGAGAAGCAAAAAAAAGAGCATGATCTCTTAGGCTGCGTTTGCCATTGAAGTGGATTATCATCACCCCGTTTGACCCGCCACCTTTGAAGATTTTACTGTTTGCTTGACCAACTTTTGTGACTAATTTTCACATTAAATTATAATGAGTGCAACACGCGCAAGACAGCAACCGCAAATCGAGCCTTGGTACGAATATAAGACATTCTTCCTCATTACGATATGTCTTCTCTTACTCACACGGTTTAAAGTTTAACTTTATTTGCATCATAATTTTGGAGCATGCAAACAAGATTGTGAGATGACGCAAAGAGTGAATCTATTGTATAACATGTAATTTGTCTTTTCTGTAGACTACATAAATTGAATAAGATAACACCGTCCTATCAACCATCACACATGTCTTTATCCGTTTAGTACGTATGAAATAATCCCTTCATCGACACTACAAAAGGAATGCAATTCCTTACCAAAGGCACCTAGCTAGTGAATTACTTAGACATAGAAAACCAGTGAATTGTCTCAAAGGTTTCTTACTGCCCTTCTAATATCGCTTGTGAGAGCTTTGGCGGCGGTCAAAAGCTCACTCTTGTGGATGATTGGAACAGCAGATGGAGCCTTTTGTGGTAGCTTTGTGGTCGTGGAAAGGTAGGCAGGAGCAGGAGCAGGACCATGGCTTTGCCTTTGCGATCAATCACCCAACCTAGCCAGCTATATATAATTGCTTCCTTCGCTTCCTTCTTCTCCTTCCATCGTATCATCACGGGACCACCAGCATACACACGATCGATCGACGCATGTGTGTATGTATGTGGATCACAACTTGACGAGACGTCCCTTTTCTTCACTTGTCTTAGCTTTTCTCCCAAGGGATCGGACGGCGACCCATCCCTTACGGAATCTTACGGCACATCATCAAGCACTGGTCCTGATCTTGACTCCATCTGTATACTACGGTACATGATTGCGAAATGATTGATCGATTTGGGATATGGGACATATGATACGATCGCAGAGCGTACTACGTACTGTACGTGTTTACAATGTTCCAGTTTGCAGCCTCGTGATGTGCATGCGAATGTATATGTGCATGCACAGTATACTACAGTTGTGTATATAGTCGCATGGATATGCATGTACAGTTGTTAACTGGAGACACGTAGTAGTACCATTTGTGATATATCCAGTCCAATGAACGGCTAGCGTGTAGACGTATATATCATTGGGAATAAACAATCGAAGGATGTCATGCTGATCATTGACTATGCAGGAATATCAGTGGACCCTGCCTGTATCATTCGTTTCTATTTGTATTTTCGCTAGTGCATAACTTCTCAAAGAATATCAGAGTACGTACTACAGGTCGACTATGTAGTACATACAGCTGGTGCTTGCAGTGATGTATATCAGTACTTCAAGAAAACAGGAAGAATGAGACGGCACTCGGGCACTGGCATCATATCTATATATGGCTATGTATACAGGTCATGATAGAGGGCTAATTAAACAATGTATTTTTCTCTGGATATACTCCAGCAATATACAACTTCCAAAATGTACCAAAAGTGTTGTCCAGAAGCAACTTATCCGGCCCCTGGACTTACGTACACCCTGGATAGTCTAGTATATATAGTATGTAAGCTGCGTCCATGACATTAATCCCCGTAGCATATTTGTCCGCTGACGCCTGCATATACTAACGTGGCAGAATCTTCGGATTTGGCACGGCTAATTAATGCGCGAGTGCACGTGTCATCGATTCAATCCCCACGTTGTTGCTTAATCTGCCTTGTCTGTCTTAAGCTGTGCTTATTTGTGCTAAGCTTTCCTTCCCTTCCTTCCCAAAATAAATTAACAAACTGATGTCATGACCAGATGCAGACGGACGTGCAGTACCTGAATCAGACATGCAAAGTCTATTGTGCTCCGTATATATAAAATTATGTATGAATGGCTTTCATATGAATGAATATAAAAAGGTAGGTAAGATTTGTTATTAGAGATGCCCACAAGACTTTAGATGTTACTAGTACTAAACAACAACAAAAAAGAGCGTCGGTACAGCCAGTCAGCCACGTAACGACTAGAGCAGAGCTTCAGGTGCATGCATGCTCGCGGTATCATCGGTATATTTTACCGTGTCCCTTTCCTTTCCGTCCGTGAAGCATGCATCCTGGCCACGCTGCTCGCGACACGTGTATGCATGCGCTATCTTGCATGCGCGCGTGCATGGTCAAATGTAAAACAAACCAGAGAACAAAGGGCACTGATGCTGCCACGTAGTAGTACCAGTTTACCGCGGGAGCGGAGCTGTAGGTGCATGCATGCTTCACATACTCTATCGGTGTCCATTTTTCTTTCTCGTTCAGAGACGCATCATCCAGCTATATATCAAGCGACACGTCCATGCCCTTGGTACATATCTCACTTACGCAGGAATACAAACTTAAAATGCGCTTTTTTTCTCATCCCTTCTGGCCCTGACTTGCCTTTTGCTGCAAGGAAAAAAAATCCTTTTGTTCCATGCGTTAGGCTTGTCAGGCTACACGTTAAGCCAGGTGCATGCATGCGGTGCAGACGTTTCATTACCGATCGGATAGGCCTTTCGTTCTTAAACTTGACCACCGGCCCATCCAGTGCGTGTTTATCATGATCTAGAAGCGTGCGTAACTGTAGTTACTATCACCGTGTGTCACTAGGTTATCTACAGGGTGAAATTTTTATTATTTCTGATGTTCATTGTACTGACATTACTGAAGATGAATAAATCAAAAAAAATTCACGAAAAACTCTGAGCATATCTTTTTTATTAGGTAACTGCTCAGAAGATTAGAATCCTTGTGGTGGAATCAGTCGTCCAAGTTAGATAAGTTCTAGACTTCGCATTGATGCTCGTATTTTCTGGATTTATTTCAGTATTTCTGACAAATGTTCGTTTAGTGAGAGGAGACGTTCTCGTCAACTATGAAGGACAACTATGGTGGTTTCATCAATCATAAATATAGGATGCGTATGTGTGCGTTAATAAGGGTGAATGTATGTGGGAATCTACATTGTATTGTGTCACAAAAGAAAAATCATCGTGTTTGCGTGTTTTACTCCAATCCAGTGTACTCCACGTTTTTTCTTGAGGGACAGTGTGCTTCACGGTAAGTTCTCCCCACGCCGTATTGTCCGAGAGTAAAGCTGAATCATGTTTGACCGTGGGCTTTGACTGCGGTACGTGCTCTTTTTGTGCAGTGAGCTGAAGATTTCATTGTGGGCCTGGCCGTCGTGGAGCGCGAGGGCTATATCTGCCTTTGGGGGTCCGCTAACAGGCTGATCCAACACTGTACCTTCCTACAGTGAGTGGTTTTAGAAACGTTCATGGACTTGTTCGGACCGGCTTAACATTTTGTGTTGTTTCTTTTTTTTTCTGTGTTTCTACGATTTTTATCAATTTTCTTCATTTTTTGTTTTTCTTTCTTAAATATGTGTCAAAAGTTTCAATACACATTGTACATCTTTTGTATGCACGCGTAACATTTTTACGAAATATATTGAACATATTTCAAATAAATGGCGAACGATTTATCAAATATATGTTTAACTATTTTTCTTTCAAATAATGTTTTAAAAATTTAAATACATGTTAAGCATTTGCTTGAATTGTAGAAACAGTTTTTTACGCCAACATTTTCTTCACTTATCTTAGCTTTTATCCGAAGGGATCAGATGGCGACCGATCCTTTACGGAATCTTAGGGCACATCATGAAGCACTGGTCCTGATCTTGACTCAATCTGTATACTATGGTACATGATGTGAAATGATTAATCGATTTGGGATATGGGACAGATGATACGTATAGCAGAGTGTACTACAGTATATGTTTAGTAGATTGTACTAACAAACATGCATATATGTAGCCTCGTGGTGTGCATTCGAATGTGTATACTACAGTTGTACTCCCTCCGTCCCATAATATAACATCGTTTGCAAAATGACACTATATTATGGGACTGTGGGAGTGTTATATATAGTACTAGAACGTAGCACAGTTGTTAACTGGAGACACGTATCATTTGTGATATATCCAATCCAATGAACAGCTAGTGTGTGGAAGTATATATCATTGGGAATAATCGGTTGAAGGGTGTCCTGCTGATCATTTGCTCTATAGGCATTACTGGGAAAGAGCTTATAAGGGCGTGTTTGGTTCCAGTGTGGAACAGTAGCTGCATTGTATACATATCTCAACCCAGTCTGGCTCTGAAAAAACAGTCTCATATGCGACATCTGCGAGTTGTTTGGTTGCCTGCATATGGACTTCCTGCATTAGGGGATCAACTTTGGCATATTGTTTGGTTGCCTCCATTGTCTCGGCGCATGCAACTACACGTTGTTTGGTTGCCCGCATGGAGTATGATTAAGAGTTAGCACTTGCACTTAGCACACAGGGCTAAGAGCTAGCAGAGGAAGGAGGAGAAGAAATGCAGTGTGCTCGGACCATGGCGACTGCGGTGGATAGTGGCCGTGATGCCGTGTCCGACATGACGAGCATGGAGTCGTGGACGAGCGACCCCGCCGGCGGCACGGCGAGCGACACCGTCGGCGAACTAGTTGTGGTGCTCGCGCAAAGACAGTGGACAGAGGAGGAGATTGTAGTGCTCGCGCCATGGTATCGTCACTGTAGTGGACGAGAGAGGAGGCCGAGATGATCGACGCCGAAAACGAATCCACTGTAGTAGGGCGAGAGAGAGGAGGCAAAGATGATCGACCCCGTCAGCGGCGCGGCGAACTGCAGTGTGCGCGAAGGCAGAGGACACAAGAAAGCAGTGTGCGCGCCATTGTAGCGTCAGTGCAGTAGGAGGACGACAGAGAGTAGGCCGAGATGAGCGACGCCGGAAACGACTCTAGTGTAGTAGCACGTGGGCAAGGAGATCAAGGGGAAGGGCTTCGGCGTCGAGAGGCACGAATAGGAGGGCTCGGAGCAGAGGACAGAGGAGCTCGACATGGCGGCGTCAGTGCAGTAGACTGCTGTTGAAAGAGAGATGAAGCTACGATCGTCGAAACCAAAAACTTACAACATGAATGTTGTGAGGGACTGCGAGATTAGGCTGTTGGTCAAAGGAAATTTCAAATGATCGATCGTGCGCGATGAATCTGACGAAATTCGTCCAGAATAGCTCTAAAAGGGAACACGAGATTAAGAACTTACGGCTGACGAAACTACGAACCGATCGCCTGAATGGAACCGTAGCATCGAGGTGCATCTTTTTCGTGTAGAGCTTACCTCGAATCGAAGCACCGTTGTGTAGATCAGAGGGAGGAGATTAGATAGGAGGTTACTGGAGGTTGAAGAAGAACTCACGTAATCACCTCGCATCCCTCCCATCTCCACTCGTGCAAGGGCCCACCGGCTTGCCCTCGCCTCGGCCTGGCTCGCGAGAAACTGCCGATTCCTGGGTTTCCAGTGAGTCAGGCCCAGAGGTGCTTTAAGTTTCGTGCTATGCAGGCCAAACAGGAAAACCAGGCAACCAAACAGCCCGTTCCCTTCCGGCGCGGGCCTGGTTGGGCCTCATGCGACCAACCAAACACGCCCTAGATGAACCCAAATGAGTGGCGGGTGAGGCAGGGCACCCACCATAGCTATTTTTTTAAAACAAGCAGTGGCGGGTAGCAAAAATTGCTCGCCACAGCTAAGAGCATAACAGTGGCATGCACTTTTTGTCGCCCGCCACAGGTATATCTTTCGGGTAGTACTTGTTTGCATAACTCAGTAGTGACAGGCACTAGCTAACGCCCGCCATAGGTACATGAACCAGCAGTGGCGGGCTCTCGCTAGCAAGTGCCACTAGTTATTGTTGCCGGATGTCCAGTTTTGGCAGAATAGAGTTGTGGCGGGTGCTGCTTACCGCCCGCCAGTTGTAGGTTAAACAGCAGTGGCGGGCAGTAAATTCGGCTCGCCACAAAACATTTTCTCGCGTGAGGTGCTTGTTTTTGCGCCCGCCACAAGTATCTTTTTCCACTTTACGACTTTACCACTATTACCACTTACCACTTTGTACATAACACAAGAAAAAGGTTAAGAAACATAGCAGTGGCGGGCGCTATCTAGAGCCCGCCACAGGTACCTCCGCAATTCAGCGTGGACAAGATGCTTCCTTCTGATTGGTCGAAACGACACTCCCACGGATTGATGACATGACTCGCATCCGCGCATCCATACCCATTTGTGCTTCTTCTAAATGGTGGATGGCAGAGGAGCCACATGATACGTCCATTTTGCATCATGCTTTTATATCAGTATTTATTGCATTATGGGCTGTTATTACACATTACGTCACAATACTTATGCCTATTCTCTCTTATTTCACAAGGTTTACATAAGGAGGGAGAATGCCGGCAGCTGGAATTCTGGGCTAGAACAGGAGCAAATATTAGAGGCCTATTCTGCACAACTCCAAAAGTCCTGAAACTCCACGAAAGTTATTTTTGGAAATAATAAAAAATACTGAGCGGAAGAAATACCAGAGGGGCCCACACCCTGGCCACGAGGTTGGGGGGCGCGCCCTACCCCCTGGGCGCGCCCCCCTGCCTCGTGGGCCCCCTGTTGGACCTCCGGTGCTCATCTTCTGCTATATGAAGTCTTACATCCGAAGAAAAATAAGAAGCAAGCTTTCGGGACGAGACTCCGCCGCCACGAGGCGGAACCTTGGCGGAACCAATCTAGGGCTCCGGCAGAGCTGTTCTGCCGGGGACACTTCCCTCCGGGAGGGGGAAATCATCGCCATCGTCATCACCAACGCTCCTCTCATCGGGAGAGGGCAATCTCCATCAACATCTTCACCAGCACCATCTCCTCTCAAACCCTAGTTCATCTCTTGTATCCAATTCTTGTCTCTAAGTCTGGGATTGGTACCTGTAGGTTGCTAGTAGTGTTGATTACTCCTTGTAGTTGATGCTAGTTGGTTTATTTGGTGGAATATCATATGTTAAGATCCTATATGCATATTAATACTCCTCTGATTATGAACATGAATATGCTTTGTGAGTAGTTACGTTTGTTCCTGAGGACATGGGAGAAGTCTTGCTATTAGTAGTCATGTGAATTTGGTATTCGTTCGATATTTTGATGAGATGTATGTTGTCTATCCTCTAGTGGTGTTATGTGAACGTCGACTACATGACACTTCACCATTGTTTGGGCCTAGAGGAAGGCATTGGGAAGTAATAAGTAGATGATGGGTTGCTAGAGTGACAGAAGCTTAAACCCTAGTTTATGCGTTGCTTCGTAAGGTGCTGATTTGGATCCACATGTTTCATGCAATGGTTAGGTTTACCTTAATACTTCTTTTGTAGTTGCGGATGCTTGCAATAGGGGTTAATCATAAGTGGGATGCTTGTCCAAGTAATGGCAGCACCCAAGCACCGGTCCACCCACATATCAAATTATCAAAGTACCGAACGCGGATCATATGAACGTGATGAAAACTAGCTTGACAATAATTCCCATGTGTCCTTGGGAGCACTTTTCTCTATATAAGAGTTTGTCTAGGCTTGTCCTTTGCTACAAAAAGGATTGGGCCACCTTGCTGCACTTTACTTAATTTTGGTACTTGTTGCTCGTTATAAATTATCTTATCACAAAACTATCTGTTACCTATAATTTCAGTGCTTGCAGAGAATACCTTGCTGAAAATCGCTTATCATTTCCTTCTGCTCCTCGTTGGGTTCGACACTCTTACTTATCGAAAGGACTACGATAGATCCCCTATACTTGTGGGTCATCACCACACAGGTCACCGGCCACATCCACTTTCTCTCTCTCTCTCTCTCTCTCTCTCTCTCTCTATCTATCTATCTATCTATATATCTATCTATCTATCTATCTATCTATCTCTCTCTCTTTCCATTTCGCCTCCATCTTCATCGGCCAATTTTGGCTGGCTCTGGCCATCTTCCCTGGCGCCAATCACCCTCTAGTGCCGCCTCGCTCTCCTCCCTCTCTTCCCCACCAGACCGAATCATTGGTTGTCTCCTTTCCACGCTACATCGGCTAACCCTACCACTAGTAGAAAAAGGCCCATTTGTCCCTGTTCATAAGGCCCATTTGTCCCGGTTCAGGAAACGGGACTAAAGGGTCGGTACTAAAGCCCAGTACCTTTAGTCCCGGTTCTTATACGAACCGGGACAGATGGGGCTCCACGTGGCCGCTGCGGCTTGCCTAGGCAGGGGGCCTTTTGTCCTGGTTGGTAGCGCCAACCGGGACGAATAAGCCTCCACGCGTCAGCACTTCAGGGGCTGGGGTTTTTGTTTTTTTAAGGGGGGGGGGGGTTGGGGGTTTTGTAGGGTTAATTTAGGGGTTTCATATATTGTGTTAGCTAGCTAATAGAGAGAAGTGCTCTCTCTTATCTCCGTGCTTGGTCGACGCTACGTACTATACGTATAGAGAGGACTCGACACGCTAGCTAGTACGCAAATGAAGGAAACCATTAAGTACACAAGATCATCATGAACATATACAAAGAGAAGTGATCGACCTCTCTTTCTCCGAGAGATTGGTCGAACAACAAGTTTTCGTACATTTATCCGACGCTACTAGCTACATATATACAATATAAGATCTCTTACAATCCCTAGCATATGATGTCAACTTCCACATGGTATTCTCCGTCTTTATCTATGACGTGGTCAAGAAAGAATCCCGCCAATTCCTCTTGAATTGCTTTGATGCGATCATGTGGTAGGAGTTCGTCCCGCAGGTCCCAAAGCTAATTTGAAGAAGGTGATCAATACATATATATGAATGAAACTCAACACAAATGATGGTATTAAAACAAAATTGTGAATATTATTTCTTACGCACTTCAAAATCTTCTTTAGAGTAGCCCCGCTTAGAGATCGTCGCGTTGAAGATGTACTCGCAAATGTAGTATCCACAAAAAATATTCCCGCCTTCCTGCCACAACCACTTTACGACAAACAAAGGTCAATCAAATTGATAATCAAGCATTGTAAATGGTATTGATGAAACTAGCTAGAATCAATGCGAGATGCGCGGAACTAGCTAGTAGTACTTACTTTTGGGTGTGTAAATCGCAGCTTCTTCGACAGTCCCGGAGCTTCTGCGGTGAACACTTTCCAAACCCTGCGAGACAAAGAAAATAATTATTCACTTGATATGAGGAAATGAACAAAGTTGCCGATATGGTGCGATAATGATCGATTGAACTTACTTCTCGAGCATTTCAGTCATGACCGCATACTCCTTGGGATCTTTTCGTCTTGAGTCTAAGACGGTTACTAGTCCCTGCTCAAGCTCAATCTCTAGGAGAATAAAGTGGAAGCTGCGCACGCATGCATAACTCATCAATTACATTAACCTTGAGTAATAAGGGAAACCAAATATGCACAAGACAGTAACACTCACTTGAAGTTGTAAGGAAAGAGTATTTTATATTTGTTTTGATTTTGAAGCAACGATTTTAGCAAGTTGGCCTCGACTTCTTTGGCATCATGTTTAACCGTCCAGTCATCTATGAGATTTTTGTTAATGAACCCAATATCATAGATTTGTCTTTTCTTGCATTCGACGATCTTCAATCTGCATAATATAGTGAGGATAATTATATATACATGCAATGAAAGAGCTGAGCTATATATAGAGACTTAATTACAGAAGTAGAACTTAGAGACAGTAGCAAGTGATGATTATTTTATCGAGGGCCTTTTGATTGAAAAACTGGAAGAACTTCTCAAATGGAACAGACAACAGATCAATTCCAACGAGGTCGTGCTCCTCTTTAACTCTCAGCGTCAAAATATCCTTCCCAGACTTGCAGGTGTCCATGTACCACTTATGGAATCTTCGCATCACCGTTGTTAGCATTTTAAAATGACCAGGTTTAACGAGAGGACGACCGTACCGGTATTTGTGTTCGTCCACCTCCATTGTATCAAAATGTGCAGAGTCGGGCAGGTAATCACCAGGATTGGTATAACCGGGTACCATCATCGGATCATTAACGGCGATATCGCTAGACACCTTCAGCGGGGGCACGATTGATTCACTTGTTCGCCGAGCTGGGGAATTTTTCCCCACTTCTTCGTTGTTGTAACCTTTTGTCAGTTGAAGTAGTTCCCGACCGGCGTGCTTCTTGCACTGCCTTTTTAAGAGCGCGGACATGGTTTTCATCCGGCGGAGGCGGTGGTGCTCGCTTAAGGGCATCCAAAGTGCACTTCAATTTCACCGCATTTATCTTCTCTTCCGGAGGTGGATTTTTCTTCGCAAAAAAGTCCTTCACCTGGGCTTTACAGATCTTCGCGTTTTCCTCCTTGATCAGCTCGTATGGTAACTTCTCTAGAGGCTTGAGAGATGGACCAAATCTATATTGCCTCCCGCCTCTGGTTGTACTGCTAGACGCGGGAGCAGCCGGAGCGGCTGCGGCTGTCTTCTTTCATTGCTTACGAGGCAGAGAAGAAGGAGGTGGAGTGCTACGACACGCCGGAGCAGCCGGAGCGGCCTCGGATCTCTTCCGCCCTTGCTGACGAGGTGGAGGTGGAGGCGGGCTGCTCGGACACGCCCGCGCAGGCGGAGAAGGAGGCGGAGTGCCGCCACGCGCCAGAGAAGGAGGCGGAGTGCCCTGATCACTCGGCAGAGGAGGAGGCGGAGTGCCCTCACTCGCCGGAGGAGGAGGAGGAGGCGGAGGCGTCCCGTTCGGGAGGTTGATGAGCTCCTTCCGCCATAGACATGGAGTCTTCAGAGCAAAACCCAGCCGAGTCTCCCCTTCACCGGTAGGGTGGTCAAGCTCGAGCTCCTCAAATCCCTCCGTTATTTCATCCACCATCACAGCATCATATCCTTCTGGAATCAGAGGGCAGTGAAAAGTTGCGTTGGGTTCAGGAGGTGCAACAGGTGCATGATGGTACGAAGCTCTTCAAAGTTCTTCTGGAATGGAGTCCCAGATAGGATAATTCGCTTTTTGGTACAAAGTTTAGCAAGAGCCTTCCGAACATCGCTATTTGGAAGACCTTTGCTGAAATTCGTACCAAAAGGCGGATTAGCCTATCCGGGACTCCATTCCAGAACAACTTTGCAGAACTTCGTACCAACATGCCCCGGTTACTTCCGGCAAATGATGAAGGCATGGATTTCTTTAATACTTTGACACTGGGCAACCTCTCGATCCCTCGGTGATCCTCGACCCTCGAACCCTCGGCCCCTCGACGACCCTCGAACCCTCGACCCTCGACCTCTCGACCCTCGAACCCTCGACCCTCGACCCCTCGAGGACCCTCGACCCTCGAACCCGCGACGACCCTCGAACCCTCGACCCTCGAACCCTCGACCCCTCGACCCTCCAACCCTCGGCGACCCTCGACCCCTCGGTGACCCTCGACCCTCTACCCTAGCAAGTTCCCGACCCTCGCCGCTCGAACCCTCAGCGACCCCTCCCCCCCTCATGTCGAAGTTATCGGGGAGGGGGTATATCGATAACGACATACCCGATAAAAATAAGAAGAGGAAGAAGAAGAAGAAGAAAAGACGAGAAGAAGAAAGGAATAGAGGAGAAGAAGAAGAAAAATAGAAAAAAATAGAAGAAAAAAAGAGGAGAAGAAGGAATAGAGGAGAAGAAGAAAATATAGAAAAAATTATATTTTTTCTTCTTCTCCTCTATTCCTTCTTATTCTCCTTTCTTTTCTTCTACTTCCACTTCTTATTTTTTTTCTCCTCTTCTTCTCCTTCTTCTTATCCTTCTTCCTATTTCCTCTTTTATTCTTTTTCCTTATTTTCCTTCTTCCTCGACGACCCTAACCCTAAACAGTACAACTACCTCGACGTCCCCGCGTCTCTCATGAACAAAACAAATCATCATATATATGAACAAAAACAATTATGATAACAAGCATATATATCAGCATATATATAAAAAACAAGCATATATATATGAAGAAACAAGCATATATATCATCATATATATGAAAAAAAACAAGGACAGGGAGGGGGCCGGCCGGACCAAGGTGAGGAGAGCAGGTGCGCGGGGTCGGCGGAGAGGACGGCGACGGCGATGACGTCGATGGGGCAGGGGGTGCGTGCTCGGGGCAGTGGCGACGACGACGAAGGGGGCGGGGTAGGGCGACGACGATGACGGGGGCGGGCCGGGGCGGCGCACGTCGGGGCAGGGCGACGCCGACGAAGGGGGCGAGGGAGGGCGACGGCGACGGCGGGCGATGGCGAGGGCGCGGGCGACAGTGATGACGGGCGCGGGCGACGGTGACGGCGGGGGCGGCGTCGATGTCGTCGGCGTCGTCGGGGGAGACCGCGAGATGAGAAGTGAAAATTTCCTAAGTGTCATCTTATATAGCAAAGCGTTTAGTCCCGGTTGGTGGCACCAACCGGGGCTAATGCCCCCCTTTAGTCCCAGTTGGTGCCACCAACCGGGACTAAATGGGAGGCATTGGTCCCAGTTGGTGCCACGAACCGGGGCTAATGCCCCCCTTTAGTCCCAGTTGGTGCCACCAACCGGGACTAAATGGGAGGCATTGGTCCCAGTTGGTGCCACGAACCGGGGCTAATGCCCCCCTTTAGTCCCAGTTGGTGCCACCAACCGGGACTAAATGGGAGGCATTGGTCCCAGTTGGTGCCACGAACCGGGACCAAAGGTGGGCATTGGTCCCGGTTCGAGCCACCAACCAGGACCAATAGTCTGTGCCTGGCACAGACGCGGTGGATGTTTAGTCCCACCTCGCTAGCTGAGGGGCTTCCGCACCAGTTTATAAGCGCGGCTGTGCCTCCCCTTTCGAACTCCTGTGAACTGCAGGCTTACGGGCCTAAACACACTGTATCTGCTTGTGGGCCTACTGGGCCTTCTGCGGTCCTAAATCCTGGCCCATGGGTGGGTTTCTAGTCGTATTCAGGCTGTGGTGGCCCAGTAGGTGGCATTTTTATTTTTCCCAATTTTATTTTCTTTGTTGCTTTATTTTTTTAATTTTGTTTCTACTTACAACAAAATACTTACTGTTGCTATTTCTATTTATTTTATTAAAGTTTATTTATTTTGTTTTATTTTAATTTATTTTGTTTCTACTTATTTATTTTATTAAAGTTTATTTTGTTTCTACTTATTTATTTATTAAAGTTTATTTTATTTTATTTTATTTTGTTTCTACTTATTTATTAAAGTTTATTTTGTTTCTACTTATTTATTTTATTTTATTTTTTGCTTTATTTATTTATTTTATGAAAATTCTTTTTGCTTTTAATGTTTTGAACAGAAAATACTTTGATAATTTTAGTTGCATAAATTTTATATAATTTTAGTTTCAATAATACTAGAGGTTTATAAAAGCTTTTTGGTTGATTCCTTTAGCTATTATAGTTTCATTAAAGTTTTCTAGTTCATTCTTTTTCCTATTAGTACCGGTTCTAAGGCTGGGGCCCCACGAGCACCTTTAGTACTGGTTCGAAGGCTGGGGCCCCACGAGCACCTTTAGTATCGATTTGTGGCATGAACCGGTAATAGAATTTTTAGTTGATTCTTTCTGCAGCTGTTTTTTAGTCCCACCCCGCCAAGCGAGAGGCACTCACAGCGGTTTATAAGCTGAAAGTGCTAGTTATCGACTAGAGGGGGGGTGAATAGGCAATTTTTATGAAATCTTCAAAACATGAGAGTTTCGAAGAAAACAATAGAAATGAACCGATTGACATGCAGCGGAAGGTAGACTACACTAGACAAGCCATAGTCAAGTAAGCAATGAAGTGAAAGAACGAAGACTATTAGCAGCTAGGTTCAATGGATCAGGATGGAAGATAGTATGAAGCCAAACAACAATAGTCGTCACACAGTGAAGTCAATCAGATCAGGCAAGCAGGCAATGACTTCACGAAGACAAACTGTAAATAAAGAGAGGGAGGAGATAGAACCAGTTGCTTGGTGAGGACAGGGATTTGTTGGACCAGTTCCAGTTGCTGTGACAACTGTACGTCTGGTTAGGGAGGCTGAGATTCAACTCCGAAGACCGCGTCTTCACCTTATTCCTCTTGAGCTAAGGACACTTAGTCCTCGCCCAATCACTCTGGTAAGTCTTCAAGGTAGACTTCCGAACCTTCACAGACTTCGTTCACCGGCAATCGACAATGACTCTTGGATGCTCAGAACGCGACGCCTAACCGGCTGGAGGATTCACAGTCCTCAAGTGTAATAAGTCTTCAGATCACGCGGACAGAAAGACTTCAGTGATGCCTAACACTCTTTGGCTCTGGGTGTTTTGGGCTTTGTCCTCGCAAGGATCTCTCTCTCTCAAATGCTTCGGAGGTGGGTTGCTCTCAAATGACAAAAGCCGTGCACTAACTCTGGGCGGCCACCAATTTATGGTGTAGGGGGTGGGCTATTTATAGCCAGGAGGCAACCCGACCTGATTTGTCCGAAATGACTCTGGGTCACTAAGGAACTGACACGTGTCCAACGGTCAGATTTCAAACACACGCGGTAGCTTGACTTGGGCTACAAGTAAAGCTAACTCATCCAGCTTTGGATAAGATTTGCTCTCATTGTCTTCGCTCGAAGACATAGGATTTGGTTGAGCATCACTTCAGTCACTCTGACTTTGTTCACTTGGACCCCACTTAACTGTGTGGTGGTTCCTATGACTCAACCAAGAAGAAAAGGAAACTATGAATCAACTATGTTTTCGCACTCCATAGTATTCACGTGAATGTCTTCTCGAGTCATAATCTTTGTTGTGAATATCTTAACATACCATCATTGTCTTCAATGTCTTTACACATTTTTAGGGGTCATCTCCGGTAGGTAAACCGAATCAATGAGGGACTACTACCTGTGTTATCCTGCAATGCTCACAAACACATTAGTCCCTCAACCAAGTTTGTCGTCAATACTCCAAAACCAACTAGGGGTGGCACTAGATGCACTTACAATCTCCCCCTTTTTGGTGATTGATGACAAACTGGTTGAAGTTTTCAACGGGGATAAAAGTATGTGAAAGTTTAAGGATTTAAGGCATTGTCTTCATAAGTAGTAAAAGGCTCCCCCTGAAGATGTGCATATAATTAGTTTGCTTTTGAATGCAAATGCACATGGCAGGTTTTGTTTTATGGAGATCCTCTTCAACTTTTGAAGACAATTCATCATGCATATAGAGATAAGCCGAAGATAATGACATGCATAATGAAAAATGGACGTTTGCAGAATGACTTCATGCGGAATTTATCATCGCATCACAGAATAGCAAACAAAGTAGCAGACGACCATCAGGTTTAAGTGTTACAACCCAAAGAACCAAATGTATCAAAAACGAGAGTTGTAACCACTTGGAAAAAAGATATAGCAACCACCCATATGGACCCACTTGAAGACTATCAACTCATATGCTTCTCCCCCTTTTATCAGTAAGGACCAAAAAGGTTTGAAGACATAGAGCCTCTACTCGTTCCCATCAGGAGTACATGAAGGAGCAGGGTCGACGTTGGAGTTCGCTGGCGCAGAGGGGCCTGGTGCAGTGTCGAGACGCGGCGAAGTCATGGTTTGAGAGGTGGCATCGTCTTCTTCATTGACGACTCTCGCAACAACAGTTGCAGCCGAAGATGAATACTCCGAGTCTTCTAAGGAAGGAGTACGATGCAAGATGGCATTCCGAGGAGGTGTGGAATCAAATTTGTAGCGCTCAGTGAAGCCATCTTCGCGAAGATCGTCTTCGGAGCTTAGCAATGTCAGACTCTTCTAGGACCTCCGACAGGCTTCATGTGACATGAATGCATTCTTGATGGCAAGGTTGCGAATGCGATTGACATCCACCAAGAGACTTTGCATCTGACGCTTTAGCCAGTCATGGTGCCTATCCTGTTTCTGATGTAAGGCCACAAGAAGCTCTCAGTCATTGAGTACACGAGATCGCTTGCGAGGCCTTTGAGCAATGGTGCTTTCAGTGGCTTCAGTGTTTGCACGATGAGGTGCACATGTATTTCCAGCCAGAGGATAAACAGGAGTGGCAGCATTTGGAACATGAACCACTTCAATTGGTTGCGTGAAGCTTTGGTGATCGACATTGTGAAGATAAATTGGCTCCTTGGCAGGCTCAGGGTAGATGGCTTCGACAAACGTATCAACCTCAGGCAAGAAGATAAGATGGTTGCGTGTAGAGGGCAGATAGTTGACAGAAGAGTGAAGCTTGATTAAGCGCATTACCCATGGAGCATAAAACTTGAGGCCAAATAGATCAATTCCAGATGCAGCAAGTTGTCTGATGAAGAAATCTTGAGCATTGAAGCTGATGCCATTGAGAATATAGAACACCAATGTCTTCATCGTGCCTTCAAGCTTGGTGGCAGGAGAATTTCCTTTGACTAGCCATAGAGTTTGCCTTACAATGTGATAAATGGTACGGGGCAGATACTCGAGGTCTTCGACAAAGAATTCCTTTGGATATTCAGCATCTTGTGGCAGTGGCTTCATCATGCTGAGAATCTGGCTCATGTTGGGCTCAGGCTTCTGAAATATGCTCTCCAATGGATTCCTGTGTAGCTGACAACCAGGTTCATAGAGCTCACCTGGAGTGGTCAGGGAAGTTAGCTCAAGGATATCTTGAGCTTTGGCTTCATGGTGCACATCACCTGTCATCCACTCAAGGACCCAAGTCTTGGGATCCCTGTTGTAGCCACGAATGTGTTGAGTGGCATAGAATTGCAACAGAAGCTCCTCATTCCAATGCCCTTTGTCAGTCATGAACGACAGAAGGCCAGCATCTGGAAACAGTCTAGAGCTTCTTCCAAGCAGGGCAGACCAGCAATGGCTTCACAATCCAGACGCATGTGAGGAAATATTTGCCCTTGATTGTATAAGATACATGAGTAATAACTGCACAGCAGATAGCTCCAGAAGCGATCAGACGAGATCCTTGGCTTCGAATACGGGTTCTTGGCACTGTCAAAGAATTTGTTGTGTGCCTTGAAGCTATTTACATTGAATGATCCTGGTGATGTTGCAGCATCGGGGAATCTTTGCAGTCTGGGCTTTGGCTTCTGGACCTGAGGCCTTTGCTCCACATGGTATTCAAATTGTGGTCCGGGAGCAGAGGGAGGAACCATGATGGGCCACCGAACTGTGACAAGTTCTCCATGATTATAGGCCTGCTCAATTGTGTGAGGCCTTGGTGGTGGAACTGCAGCATCGGTATGGACTGTGGCTTCAAGTTGCAAACTGGTTGCAGGCGCCACAATGTCTTCAGCCATGACAACGTCATTGGCTTCAGTAGAGTTGTTTGTGGCCGCCTCAATGTTTTCAACCTCCGTTTCAATAACAGGAGGGTCGGGCACTGACACGTTCTCCTGGAGAACTACTTCTTGGGTAACTGGGGGCATGGCAACTCTTTCTTCTTCTTGACGCGTTTCTTGATTGTCACCGGCTGATGCAGCTGGAATGTCTTCAGCAGCTTTTGCTTCGGACTCAGAGACATTCGCAGTGGGAGTGGCTTCAGGAAACACTTGGCGTGCTACTGAGCTTTGTTGCACTTCTCCCTCTGGAATGCTCGACATGGCGACCTGTGGCCTAGGGCCTTTGCGAAGCCTGCGGAATGCGGGCGACGCCTGTGGTGATGGAGTGCTCTGCACCATGTAATTGTCATCATCAAGCACCAGAGTAGTGACTTGAGGTGGTGGAGTTCTTGGGGTTTCATCATGAATGGGGGAGTCTTGAGGGCGATCGGCCCACAAATCATCCTGAGCAATTGGCGTCAAGGGACGACCAATGCTGATGAGTTCGCTGTTCGTACGAACAGGCGATGATACCGGTTGGTGCTTGATTTGAGGAAGGACTTCATCATCATCTACATTGTCTTCACGATCAATGTCTTCAGCTGTGATGGGGTCAACAGCTGGTACATTTTCATCTTCATGAGCCTCTGTGGGAGCAGGCTTGTGGATCACAATGCGACGCTCTTGGTTGGTGGAGGCAGGATGAGCAACTGAGATGGGCTCGACAACAAGTGGCTGTGTGACAGCGGCACGCTCTTTCCGCGAAGACTTTGTCTTTGGCTTCTTTGTTGATGGAGCACCATCAGAGGCATTCTTGTGCTTACGCTTCTTGGCTTCGGCCTCAGCTGCCCTTGTCTTCTTCAGTTCTGAAGCTGCTGAGGGGACCTTTGGCTTCGAGCTTGTCATGCTCGCAGGGAAGACAATGCGAGGTGCTTCCTGCCTTGATGCTTCAGCTTGGGCCACAACAGGATTCTTCTTCAGTTTGGCAGCCATCTTGGGGTTGATGCCTGGACGCCCAAGAGCCTTGCGCTTTTCTGCCTCATTGTGATCTTGAACACATTTTTGTGCGAAGTATTTCATCCGCTCTCTTGAACCTTTTGCTTCCTCACGTTTCTTGTGAAAGTCCTCCTTGAGTTCATGCAACATCTGCTTGAAGCTTTGAACATCAGTCACGCTGAGCTTGGCCAAGTGCTTCTTGAATTGAGCCTTCTCATAGTCAATTTTGTTCTTCAGCTCGACGATCTTCTGAGCCAGAGCTAGCTCATTAGCAATGGCTCCATGAAATGTGACGCTGATGTCCACCGGGAGCTGAAGATCATCAATACTAAGGTTCAGGTTGTCAAACAACTCATCGATGAAGTTATTGAGAATATCCACATCAAAGAGGGGCAGATCGTTGAAGATCTCCGCCTCTTGCTTGCTCTTTATCAGTAGCTCAAGAGCATCATCACCAAGATCTTCGTCGCTTGAGAGATCAATAGCTTCATTTTCGTTCCGCAGAACGGCGACTGGAGTTAGGTCATGCCCAGAAATCTTCATGGGCTTCTTCTTCTTGGGCTGCTCCGTCTTCTTGGAGACACGAGAAAGATCTTCAGATTGCACACTGGGTGCAGGAGGTGCAGTTGCCAATGGCTTCGCACGCGAAGCTTTTGGTGTAGCAGAGGGCTTTGAAGCCTTTTATTTCTTCTGCTTCTGCGGTTTAGGTGGAGCAGGTGCTTCATCAGAATCTGCATCATCAGCAGAGTGGTCCATGGTGGCCCCCTGTACTACAATGTGATTTATGAGACCTTCGAGGTTATAGAAGGGTCCGACGACGTTCGGATTGGCATCTCGGGTGCCCTCAGCCCTTGGAGCAGATGGACCAGGGTTGAAGTCTGATACGTCCATTTTGCATCATGCTTTTATATAGATATTTATTGCATTATGGGCTGTTATTACACATTGTGTCACAATACTTACGCCTATTCTCTCTTATTTTACAAGGTTTACATGAAGAGGGAGAATGCCGGCAGCTGGAATTCTGGGCTGGAAAAGGAGCAAATATTAGAGACCTATTCTGCACAACTCCAAAAGTCTTGAAACTTCACGGAAGTCATTTTTGGAATTTATAAAAAATACTGAGCGAAGAAAATACCAGAGGGGGGACACACCCTGGCCACGAGGGTGGGAGGCGCGCCCTACCCCCATGGGCGCGCCCCCTGCCTCGTGGGCCCCCTGGCAGGCCTCCGGTGCCCATCTTCTGCTATATGAAGTCTTTCGTCCGAGTAAAAAATCATAAGCAAGCTTTCGGGAAGAAACTCCGCAGCCACGAGGCGCAACCTTGGCCGAACCAATCTAGGGCTCCGGCGGAGCTGTTCTGCCTGGGAAACTTCCCTCCGGGAGGGGGAAATCATCGTCATCGTCATCACCAACGATCCTCTCGTCTGGAGGGGGTCAATCTCCATCAACATCTTCACTAGCACCATCTCCTCTCAAACCCTAGTTCATCTCTTGTATCCAATCTTTGTCCCAAAGCCTCAGATTGGTACCTGTGGGTTGCAAGTAGTGTTGATTACTCCTTGTAGTTGATGCTAGTTGGTTTATTTGGCGGAAGATCATATTTTTAGATCCTTTATGCATATTAATACCCCTCTGATTATGAACATGAATATGATTTGTGAGTAGTTACGTTTGTTCCTGGGGACATGGGAGAAGTCTTGCTATTAGTAGTCATGTGAATTTGGTATTCGTTCGATATTTTGATGAGATGTATGTTGTCTTTCCTCTAGTGGTGTTATGTGAACGTCGACTACATGACACTTCACCATTGTTTGGGCCTAGAGGAAGGCATTGGGAAGTAATAAGTAGATGATGGTTGCTAGAGTGACAGAAGCTTAAACCCTAGTTTATGAGTTGCTTCGTAAGGGGCTGATTTGAATCCATATGTTTCATGCTATGGTTAGGTTTACCTTAATACTTCTTTTGTAGTTGCGGATGCTTGTAATAGGGGTTAATCATAAGTGGGATGCTTGTCCAAGTAAGGACAACACCCAAGCACCGGTCCACCCATGATACGTCTCCATCGTATCTACTTTTCCAAACACTTTTGCCCTTGTTTTGGACTCTAACTTGCATGATTTGAATGGAACTATCCCGGACTGACGCTGTTTTCAGCAGAATTGCCATGGTGTTATTTATGTGCAGAAACAAAAGTTCTCGGAATAACCTGAAACTCCACGGAGATTATTTTTGGAAATAATAACAAATACTGGTGAAAGAATCAAGGCCAGGGGGCCCACACCCTTGCCACAAGGGTGGGGGGCGCGCCCCCTGCCTCGTGGGCCCCCTGGAGCTCCACCGACCTCAACTCCAACTCCATATATTCGTGATTGGGAGAAAAAAATCAGAGAAAATGATTCATCGCGTTTTACGATACGGAGCCGCCGCCAAGCCATAAACTCTCTCGGGAGGGCTGATCTGGAGTCCGTTCGGGGCTCTAGAGAAGGGAATCCGTCGCCATCGTCATCACCAACCATCCTCCATCACCAATTTCATGATGCTCACCGCCGTGCGTGAGTAATTCCATCGTAGGCTTGCTGGACGGTGATGAGTTGGTTGAGATTTATCATGTAATCGAGTTAGTTTTGTTAGGGTTTGATCCCTAGTATCCACTATGTTCTGAGATTGATGTTGCGATGACTTTGCTATGCTTAATGCTTGTCACTAGGGCCCGAGTGCCATGATTTCAGATCTGAACCTATTATGTTTTCATGAATATATGTGAGTTCTTGATCCTATCTTGCAAGTCTATAGTCACCTACTATGTGTTATGATCCGGCAACCCCGAAGTGACGATAATCAGGACCACTCCCGGTGATGACCGTAGTTTGAGGAGTTCATGTATTCACTATGTGTTAATGCTTTGGTCCAGTACTTTATTAAAAGGAGGCCTTAATATCCCTTAGTTTCCATTAGGACCCTGCTGCCACGGGAGGGTAGGACAAAAGATTTCATGCAAGTTCTTTTCCATAAGCACGTATGACTATATTCGGAATACATGCCTACATTACATTGATGAATTCGAGCTAGTTCTGTGTTACCCTATGTTATGACTGTTACATGATGAACCGCATCCGGCATAATTCTCCATCACCGATCCAATGCCTACGAGCTTTTCACATATTGTTCTTCGCTTATTTACTTTTCCGTTGCTACTGTTACAATCACTACAAAACCCAAAAATATTACTTTAGCTACCATTACTGCTACTTCCATACTACTTTGCTACTAAATACTTTGCTGCAGATATTAAGTTATCCAGGTGTGGTTGAATTGACAACTCAACTGCTAATACTTGAGAATATTCTTTGGCTCCCGTTGTGTCGAATCAATAAATTTGGGTTGAATACTCTACCCTCGAAAACTGTTGCGATCCCCTATACTTGTGGGTTATCAAGACTATTTTCTGGCGCCGTTGCCGGGGAGCATAGCTCTATTCTTTGAGTCAGTTGGGATTTATATCTGCTGGTCACTATGAAGAACTTGAAAGACGCAAAAACAAAATTTTATCCCTCAACTACGAGGGGAGGTAAGGAACTGCCATCTAGCTCTGCACTTGATTCATCTTCTGTTTTGAGTAAGCTTGCGACACGTAAACCTGCTTCTGCTATTAATTCTGATATGTCGCATGTTATTGATGATGCCACTTCTACTATGCATGATACTTATGATGAAACTACTTCTATGCCTGATACTACTGTGCCACTTGGTGATTTTCTTGATGAACAACTTGCTAGGGCTAGAGAGAATGAAATTATTGAAACTGATAATATAGATGAAAGTGATGATGAAGATTCTCCCCCTAGATATGAATTGCCTCTTGTGCCTGAGGGCTATGTTATGGATGAAGAAACTGCTAGAGACTTTGTTGCTTGCAATGATAGAAGTGATCTTAAGAAATTATTATCTAATCTTAAACAAAAAACTCTGAATGCTAGAATGAAATATGATCCTGCTTATGCTACTTCACCTATCTTTGTTACTGATAAGGATTATGAATTCTCTATTGATCCTAATATAATTACTTTGGTTGAATTTGATCCTTTCTATGGCTATGAATCTGAAATTGTTGTGGCACATCTCACTAAATTAAATGATATAGCCACCATGTTCACTAATGATGAGAGAACTCGCTACTTTTATATCCTTAAAATGTTTCCGTTCTCATTAAAGGGTGATGCTAAGATATGGTTTAATTCTCTTGATCCTGGTTGTGTGCGTAGTCCCCAGGATATGATTTATTACTTCTCTGCTAAATATTTCCCTGCTCAAAGAAACAAGCTGCTTTAAGGGAAATATATAATTTTGTGCAAATTGAAGAAGAGAGTCTCCCACAAGCTTGGGGGAGGCTTCTCCAATTACTTAATGCTTTGCCTGATCATCCTCTCAAGAAAAATGAAATACTTGATATCTTTTATAATGGACTAACCGATGCTTCCAGAGACCACCTCGATAGTTGTGCTGGTACTGTTTTTAGGGAAAGAACACCGGATGAAGCTGAGATTCTATTGAATAATATGTTGACTAATGAAAATAATTGGACACTTCCTGAGCCCACTCCGAAGCCAACTCCGAAGAACAGGGGTGTTCTATTTCTCAGTCCTGAAGATATGCAAGAGGCAAAGAAATCTATGAAGGAAAAAGGTATTAAAGCCGAAGATGTTAAGAATTTACCTCCTATTGAAGAAATACATGGTCTTAATTTACCGCCTGTTGAAGAAATATATGAACTTAATCCAATACCTATTGAAGAAACTCATGGTCTTTATAACCCGACACAGGTAGGAAAGGTAAATTCTCTCTATAGATTTGATAAAGCTGAAATCCCTCCTACTAAGTTTGCTAGCCAACGTTTGGATGAGTTTGATAACTTTATGGTTAAACAAGAAAATTTTAATGCTTATTTTGGTAGACAATTAAAACAAAATGGTTATATGATTGAACACTTGGGTGATTATATGTCTAGATTTAAGGGTGAACTTAAGCTCATTAGTAAACATGCTTCTATGGTTACAACTCAAGTAGAACTATTACTTAAAGCTCAGAATGATTTACTCAATGAAATGAATAGTAAGAATAATGACTTTGCTGTTAGAGTGGCTACTAGAACTGGTAAAATGACTCAGGAACCTTTGTATCCTGAAGGCCACCCTAAGAGAATTGAGCAGGATTCTCAGAGAAATAATTTAGATGCACCTAGTCCTTCTAAAAATAAGAAAAAGAAAAATGATAGGACTTTGCATGCTTCTAGTGAACCTGTTGTAGACACACCTGAGAGTCCAAATGATATTTCTATTTCTGATGCTGAAACATAATCTGGTGATGAACCTGAACCTAGTGATAATGTTAATGATGATGTTCATGTTGATGCTCAACCTAGCAATGATATTGATGTAGAAATTGAACCTGCGGTTGATCTTGATAACCCACAATCAAAGAATCAACGTTATGATAAGAGATATTTTGTTGCTAGGAAACACGGTAAACAAAGAGAACCATGGGTTCAGAAACCCATGCCTTTTCCTCCCAAACCATCCAAGAAAAAGGATGATGAGGATTTTGAGCGCTTTGCTGAAATGATTAGACCTATCTTTTTGCGTATGCGATTAACTGATATGCTCAAAATGAATCCTTATGCTAAGTACATGAAAGAAATTGTTAGTAATAAAAGAAAGATACCGGAAGCTGAAATTTCCACCATGCTTGCTAATTACACTTTCAAGGGTGGGATACCTAAGAAACTAGGAGATCCAGGAGTACCAACTATACCATGCTCCATTAAAAGAAACTATGTTAAAACTGCTTTATGTGATCTTGGAGCCGGTGTTAGTGTTATGCCTCTCTCTTTATATCATAGACTTGATTTGAATAAGTTGACACCTACTGAAATATCTTTGCAAATGGCTGATAAATCAACTGCTATACCTGTCGGCATTTGTGAGGATGTGCCTGTTGTGGTTGCAAACGTTACTATTTTAACGGACTTTGTTATTCTTGATATTCCCGAGGACGATAGTATGTCTATTATTCTTGGAATACCCTTTTGGAATACTGCACGGGCTGTTCTTGATTGCAACAAAGGCAATGTCACTTTTCATGTTAATGGCAATGAGCATACGGTACACTTTCCGAGGAAACAACCTCAAGTTCATAGTATCAACTCTATTGGAAAATTTCCATCGATTATTTTTGGAGGTTTTGAATTTCCTCTTCCTCCTGTCAAGAAGAAATATGATATTCTTATTGTCGGGGATGTTCATATCCCCGTTGAGGTAACATAGTGTTATTCGAAATTTCTCCGGTTTCATGCAAATCGGAATGAGTTTGTTAACAAGACTTGATCAACCATGTTAGTGGATTCCTTTTGATGAGCATGAGATGGATGAAGTTAGAAAGCACAACCTTCTGTATCCTCCTTTTACTTTCTGTTATTTAGTTGAAATAAAGTAAAAATAGTACTTTTCTGTCAGTTTCCTGAATTATCCGTGCAATATAAAAATACCCCGAAAATAAAAGTTATCTAAATGCCCTGCCAATTTAATATGATTTTTTCTGGAATATTTGAGAATATTTGGCACTAAGAACACAGCAGGGGGAGAAAGCACCTGGGCACGAGGGTCCAGGGCGCGCCCACCCCCCTGGGCGCGCCGCCCTGCCTCGTGGGCCCACGGTGCCTCCCCTCCACTTATTCCTGGACCCACACACTTCTTCTTCCTCCCAAAAAATCACCAACCAGCTCAAGCACGAGTTCTAGCTCATTGTGCTGCGATTTTCGATCTTGCTCAAAGCACCTCTCACAAAACTGCTTTCGGGATTGTTCCTTGGTATGTGACTCCTCCAATGGTCCAATTAGTTTTTGTTCTAGTGATTTATTCATTGCAAATTTGTGCTGCCTAGGTGACCATGTTCTTGAGCTTGCATGTCAAATTTATAAGGTTCCAAGTAGTTCTAATGCATGATATAGTCTCTAGGCACTTGTAGGTGTAGTTGCTATCAATTTTGTTGAGTTTGGTTCACTTTTATTGGAAGTTACTAAAAAATTTAGAAATTTTTAGAAAATGATGAAGAGGTTTTTGAGGGGCTCATCGAGCCGAAGCTCGAAGGAAAAGCAAAGTGAAGAAGTAGATATGCCCAAATATAATCTGCCTCGCACCGCGGAAGTTCGGTCGTGTGAATGGCCTTGTGATGATTTCTTGAGAGCAGTCGGGATTTATGATGATTTTTAGGAGTTGGTTGAGAATGCAGGCCTCACCGACTTCCTCCGCGACCAACGCGAACAGTATCTCTTACTCACCAATACCTTTGTGCAAAATTTTCATTTCCATTCTAGGAGGTCACCACCTATGGTGGATTTTTATTTATATGATGAGTATAAGGAGATGACCCTTCGTGAATTCTATGTGGTGTGCAAGTTACCTTTTCCGGGTTTCATAGAGGAACCACATAGTAATGATGTGGAAGGGTTTATTGACACAATTGCTGTAGGGAAACGAGGAAGGTTTCCGACGCACGAACTAGCATACATTTTCCTGTTCTACGTTACTTTGCTATATTTGCTAGTAGATACTTAATTGGTCGCGGAAACTGTGGAAACCTGAGTGTCCCTGATATTATTATTTTGTGCCATGCCTTGTTTCGTGATGACACATTTAGTATGGGCGCTATTTTTGCAAAGCGGTTAAATCTTAACCGTACTAAGGGCCCCATCTTGGGAGGCATCTTCGCCTCACACCTCACTGCATACTATAACATACCTATTAGGCACTACGAAAAAGAAGAAAAATTGCTGCCTACTGTTTATTTAGATTATAAGAGTATGGTAGCGCATGATTTTATTGTTAAAAATAGGGAAAGGGCGCTTAAATACAAATTGTTATTTGATAAAAGTCACCCCGAGACTATTACCTTGCCTGCTCCTTCCTTGTTTGATTTATCTGCAGGCCAGTATCTCGTTCCGCTAGCGACCATCCAAGCGTACCGGAACCCTACATCAGCCACAGAGCCGGAACCACAATTTGATCCTCCACAACAGTTTAATTACCGGTGGGATCCGGAGATGATTGCCAACCAATGGCAATCAGAGGCTTCTTCTTCTCAGTACGACCCCAACTATAACTTTGGATATCCGCCAGGCCAGCCATGGCAATAGACCAACTTAGGCCAAAAGCCTAAGCTTGGGGGAGTACGTATTTCTCACTGACATTACATTTATGTTCACACACTCATTGCTAGTTGTCAGTGCTCATACTCTTTCATTTTATTATCCATGCTAGTTTATTTTCCTTTCTATGATTTCTTCTTGTGTGTTTGATAAACCTTAAGAAAACTAAAAAAATTAGTTGTAGCTTTTAGCTAGTTTACTTTTCATGTTGTAGTAGTAGTAATTAAAAGAAAACCCAAAAATATTTCATGTTCTTCTTTTGCTTGTTGGGAGCTTTCCCGTGTAAATAGTTTTATTTCTTTTCTTTGGGGATCGATAGGAGAAGACCATGCTGAAATTGTTAAAGTGGCTCTTATTTGCATTATTGTTGATTTAACCAAGAGCCCATATTACCTCGGCTTCTCCTGTTTATTGAATGCTCGCAGATTCCAGCTTAGTCCAATGCACGTGCACTATTATTATTATTCACATCGTTCGGTCGTGCAAGTGAAAGGCAATTATGATGATATATGATGGACTGATTGAGATGAGACAAGCTGGTATGAACTCGACCTCTCTTGTTTTTGTAAATATGATTAGTTCATCGTTCCTGATTCAGCCTATTATGAATAAACATGTTTGTAATGACAATTAGATATTATAGTTACTTATGCCATGCTTAATTAGCTAGGAGTTTATAATGGTTTACCTTGCATGCCAACATGCTATTAAAATGGTTGTGATGTGGTATGATGGGGTGGTATCCTCCTTTGAATGATTCAAGTGACTTGACTTGGCACATGTTCACACATGTAGTTGAAACAAATCAACATAGCCTTCACGATATTTATGTTCATGGTGGATTATATCCTACTAATGCTTGCACTCAATGTTTATTAATTCTAATGCATGTTCATGACTGTTGTCGCTCTCTAGTTGTCGCTTCCCAGTCTTTTGCTAGCCTTCACTTGTACTAAGCGGGAATACTGCTTGCGCATCCAATCCCTTAAACCCCAAAGTTATTCCATATGAGTCCACTATACCTTCCTATATGCGGTATCTACCTGCCGTTCCAAGTAAATTTGTATGTGCAAACTCTAAACCTTCAAATGAAATTCTGTTTTGTATGCTCGAATAGCTCATGTATCAACTAGGGCTGTCCGTATCTTCCATGTTAGGCGGGTTATTCTCAAGAGGAGTGGACTCCGCTCCTCACTCACGAGAAAATGGCTGGTCACCGGGATGCCCAGTCCCATGCTTTATGCAAATCAAATCAAAATAATTGCAAACAAAACTCCCCCGGGACTGTTGTTAGTTGGAGGCACTCGTTGTTTCGAGCAAGCCATGGATTGATGCTTGTTGGTGGAGGGGGAGTATAAACTTTACCATTCTGTTTGGGAACCGCCTATAATGTGTGTAGCATGGAAGATATCGCCATCTCTTGGTTGTTATGTTGACAATGAAAGTATACCTCTCAAAATATTATTTATCTCTATTTCAAAACCGAGCTCTGGCACCTCTACAAATCCCTGCTTCCCTCTGCGAAGGGCCTATCTATTTACTTTTATGTTGAGTCATCACCCTCTTATTAAAAAGCACCAGCTGGAGAGCACCGCTGTCATTTGCATTCATTATTGTTAATTCATATTGGGTATGACTATGACTGGATCTCTTTTACCATGAATTACAATGCTTAGTCAGTCCTTGATCTTTAAAGGTGCTCTGCATTTATGATTTGCGGTCTCAGAAAGGGCTACCGAGATACCCTCTTGTTATATCATATCATGATTGTTTTGAGAAAGTGTTGTCATCCGAGATTTATTATTATTGCTCGCTAGTTGATTATGCTATTGATATGAGTAAACATGAGACCTAAGTCTTATTGTGAATATGATTGGTTATAATCTTTGCTGAAAACTTGGATGTTGGCTTTATATATTTACAACAGCAAGAGCAAACAGAGTTTGTAAAAGTTTTTCTTTATCACTTTTAGTTTATCAACTGAATTGCTTGAGGACAAGAACAGGTTTAAGGTTGGGGGAGTTGATACGTCTCCGTCGTATCTACTTCTCCAAACACTTTTGCCCTTGTTTTTGACTCTAACTTGCATGATTTGAATGGAACTAATCCGGACTGACGCTGTTTTCAGCAGAATTGCCATGGTGTTATTTATGTGCAGAAACAAAAGTTCTCGGAATGACCTGAAACTCCACGTAGATTATTTTTGGAAATAATAAAAAATACTAGCAAAAGAATCAAGGCCAGGGGGCCCACACCCTTGCCACGAGGGTGGGGAGCGCGCCTGCCCCCTGGGCACGCCCCCTGCCTCGTGGGCCCCCTGGACCTCCACCGACCTCAACTCCAACTCCATATATTCGTGTTCAGGGAGAAAAAATTAGAGAAAAAGATTCATCACGTTTTACGATACATAGCCGCTACCAAGCCCTAAACTCTCTCGGGAGGGCTGATCCAGAGTCCCTTCGGGGCTCTGGAGAGGAGAACCCGTCACCATCGTCATCACCAACCATCCTCCATCACCAATTTCATGATGCTCACGGCCGTGTGTGAGTAATTCCATCGTAGGCTTGCTGGACGGTGATGGGTTGGATTAGATTTATCATGTAATCGAGTTAGTTTTGTTAGGGTTTGATCCCTAGTATCCACTATGTTCTGAGATTAATGTTGCTATGACTTTGCTATGCTTAATGCTTGTCACTAGGGCCCGAGTGCCATGATTTCAGATCTGAACCTATTATGTTTTCATGAATATATGTGAGTTCATGATCCTATCTTGCAAGTCTATAGTCACCTACTATGTGTTATGATCCGGCAACCCCGAAGTGACGATAATCAGGACCACTCCCGGTGATGACCATAGTTTGAGGAGTTCATGTATTCTCTATGTGTTAATGCTTTGGTCCGGTACTCTATTAAAAGGAGGCCTTAATATCCCTTAGTTTCCATTAGGACCCCGCTGCCACGGGAGGGTAGGACAAAAGATGTCATGCAAGTTCTTTTCCATAAGCACGTATGACTATATTCGGAATACATGCCTACATTACATTGATGAATTGGAGCTAGTTCTGTGTCACCCTATGTTATGACTGTTACGTGATGAACCGCATCCGGCATAATTCTCCATCACCGATCCAATGCCTACGAGCTTTTCACATATTGTTCTTCACTTATTTACTTTTCCGTTTCTACTGTTACAATCACTACAAAACCCAAAAATATTACTTTTGCTACCGTTACCGTTACTTCCATACTACTTTGCTACTAAATACTTTGCTGCAGATATTAAGTTATCTAGGTGTGGTTGAATTGACAACTCAACTGCTAATACTTGAGAATATTGTTTGGCTCCCCATGTGTCGAATCAATAAATTTGGGTTGAATACTCTACCCTCGAAAACTGTTGCGATCCCCTATACTTGTGGGTTATCAACCCACATATCAAATTATCAAAGTACCGAACGCGAATCATATGAACGTGATGAAAACTAGCTTGACGATAATTCCCATGTGTCCTCGGGAGCGCTTTTCTCTATATAAGAGTTTCTCCAGGCTTGTCATTTGCTATATTTACGCTTGTTACTTGTTACCCGTTACAAATTACCTTATCACAAAACTATCTGTTACCGATAATTGCAGTGCTTGCAGAGAATACCTTGCTGAAAACCGCTTATCATTTCCTTCTGCTCCTCGTTGGGTTCGACACTCTTACTTATCGATAGGACTACGATAGACCCCCTATACTTGTGGGTCATCAAGACTCTTTTCTGGCTCCGTTGCCGGGGAGTGAAGCGCCTTTGGTAGGTGGAATTTGGTAAGGAAAAAATTATATAGTGTGCTGAAATTTACTGTCACTTGTTACTATGGAAGACAATCCTTTGAGGGGCTTGTTCGGGGTATCTTCACCCCGACCAGTAGAGCAAATAGTTGCTCCTCAACCTACTGAACCTACTGAAAATGTTTATTTTGAAATTCCTTCGGGTATGATAGAGAAACTGCTACCTAATCCTTTTGTAGGAGATGGAACATTGCATCCCGATTAACAACTAATTTATGCGGATGAAGTTTGTGGATTATTTAATCTTGCAGGTATGCCCGATGATGTTATCAAGAAGAAGGTCTTCCCTTTATCTTTGAAGGGAGATGCATTGACATGGTATAGGCTATGTGATGATATGGGATCATGGGACTACAAGCGATTGAAATTGGAATTTCATCAGAAGTTTTATCCTATGCATCTTGTTCATCGTGATCGTAATTATATATATAATTTCTGTCCTCGCGAAGGAGAAAGCATCGCTCAAGCTTGGGGGAGGCTTAATTCAATGTTATATTCATGCCCCAATCATGAGCTCTCAAGAGAAATGATTATTCAGAATTTTTATGCTCGGCTTTCTCGTAATAACCAATCCATGCTCGATACTTCTTGTACTGGCTCTTTTATGATGAAGACTATTGAATTCAAATGGGATTTATTGGAAAGAATTAAATGCAATCTGAAGACTGGGACCTCGACGAAGGTAAGGAGTCAGGTATAACACCTATGTTTGATTGTGTTAAATCTTTTATGGATACCGATGTTTTCCATGAATTTAGCACTAAATATGGACTTGACTCTGAGATAGTAGCTTCTTTCTGTGAATCCTTTGCTACTCATGTTGATCTCCCTAAGGAGAAGTGGTTTAAATATAATCCTCCCATTGAAGTAAAAGTAGTTGCACCTATTAAAGTTGAAGAAAAGACTATCACCTATAATGATCCTATTGTTCCTACTGCTTATGTTGAGAAAAACCACCTTTCCCTGTTAGAATAAAGGATCATGCTAAAGCTTCAACTGTTGTCAACAAAAGTAATATTAGGACACACAAACCCCCTGAGAAAGTTACAGTTGAACCTAATATTGCTATGGTTAAAGATCTCTTGGCTGATAATATTGATGGGCGTGTTATTTATTTCTGTGAGGAAACTGCTAGAATTGCTAAGCCTGGTGCTGAAGATAAACATAGACCTGTTATAGGCATGCCTGTTATTTCTGTTAAAATAGGGGATCATTGTTATCATGGCTTATGTGATATGGGTGCTACTGCTAGTGCAATACCTCATTCCTTATACAAAGAAATTATGCATGATATTGCACCTGCCGAGATAGAAGATATCGATGTTTCCATTAAGCTTACAATAGAGATACTATTTCACTGATTGGGATTGTTAGAGATGTTGAAGTCTTGTGTGGGAAGGTTAAATATCCTGCTAATTTTCTCGTTCTTGGTTCCCCACAAGATAGCTTTTGTCCCATTATATTTGGTAGACCCTCCTTGAACACTGTTAATGCTAAGATAGACTGCGAAAAGGATGTTGTTACTATTGGCTTGGGTGATATGTCTCATGAGTTTAATTTTTCTAAATTTTGTAGACAACCCCGTGATGAGGAATTGCCTAGTAAGGATGAAATTATTGGCCTTGCTTCTATTGACGTGCCTCCTAATGATCCTTTAGAACAATATTTGATTGATCATGAAAATGATATGTTTATGAATGAAAGAAGGGAAATAGATGAAGTATTCTTTAAACAGGGACCTATTCTGAAACACAACTTGCCTGTTGAAATCCTAGGGGATCCTCCACCACCCAAGGGTGATCCCGTGTTTGAGCTTAAACCATTGCCTGATACTCTTAAATATGCTTATCTTGATGAAAAGAAGATATATCCTGTTATTATTAGTGCCAACCTTTCATAGAAGGAGGAAGAGAAATTATTGAAAACTCTAAAGAATCACCGTGCTGCTATTGGACATACTCTTGATGATCTTAAGGGCATTAGTCCCACTCTATGTCAACACAAAATAAATTTGGAGAAAGATGCCTAACCAGTTATTGATCATCAACGTCGGCTAAATCCTAAGATGAAAGAAGTGGTAAGAAAGGAAATACTAAAGCTCCTTGAGGCAGGTATAATTTATCCCGCTGCTGATAGTCAGTGGGTAAATCTTGTCCATTGTGTCCCTAAGAAGGGAGGTATTACTGTCGTTCCTAATGATAAAGATGAAATGATTCCACAAAGAATTATTACAGGTTATAGGATGGTAATTGATTTCCGCAAATTAAATAAAGCTACTAAACAGGATCATTACCATTTGCCTTTTATTGATCAAATGCTAGAAAGATTATCCAAACATACACATTTTTGCTTTCTAGATGGTTATTCTGGTTTCACTCAAATACCTGTGTCAGCTGATGATCAAGAGAAGACCACTTTTACTTGCCCTTTCGGTACCTTTGCTTATAGACGTATGCCTTTTGGTTTATGTAATGCACCTGCTACCTTTCAAAGATGCATGATGGCTATATTCTCTGATTTTTGTGAAAAGATTTGTGAGGTTTTCATGGATGATTTCTCCGTTTATGGATCCTCTTTTGATGATTGCTTGAGCAACCTTGATCGAGTTTTGCAGAGATGTGAAGAAACTAACCTTGTCTTGAACTGGGATAAATGCCACTTTATGGTTAATGAAGGTATTGTCTTGGGGCATAAAATTTCTGAAAGAGGTATTGAAGTCGATAAAGCTAAAGTTGATGCCATTGAAAAGATGTCGTGTCCCAAGGACATCAAAGGTATAAGAAGTTTGCTTGGCCATGCTGGTTTTTATAGGAGGTTCATTAAGGACTTCTCCAAAACTTCTCGGCCTCTGACTAACCTATTACAAAAAGACATTCCTTTTGTCTTTGATGATGATTGTGTAGAAGCATTTGAAATACTTAAGATAGCTTTGATTTCTGCACCTATTGTCCAGCCACCTGATTGGACTTTACCCTTTGAAATTTGTTGGAAATATGCCCTAGAGGCAATAATAAATGGTTATTATTATATTTCTTTGTTCATGATAATTGTCTATTGTTCATGCTATAATTGTGTTATCCGGAAATCGTAATACATGTGTGAATATATAGACCACAACGTGTCCCTAGTAAGCCTCTAGTTGACTAGCTCGTTGATCAACAGATAGTCATGGTTGCCTGACTATGGACATTGGATGTCATTGATAACGGGATCACATCATTAGGAGAAAGATGTGATGGACAAGACCCAATCCTAAGCATAGCATAAAAGATCGTGTAGTTCGTTTGCTAGAGCTTTTCCAATGTCAAGTATCATTTCCTTAGACCATGAGATCATGCAACTCCCGGATACCGTATGAGTGCTTTGGGTGTGCCAAACGTCACAACGTAACTGGGTGACTATAAAGGTACACTACGGGTATCTCCGAAAGTGTCTGTTGGGTTGGCACGGATCGAGACTGGGATTTGTCACTCCGTATGACGGAGAGGTATCTCTGGGCCCACTCGGTAATGCATCATCATAATGAGCTCAATGTGACTAAGGAGTTAGCCACGGGATCATGCATTACGGTACGAGTAAAGTGACTTGATGGTAATGAGATTGAACAAGGTATTGGGATACCGACGATCAAATCTCGGGCAAGTAACGTACCGATTGACAAAGGGAATTGTATACGGGATTGATTGAATCCTCGACATCATGGTTCATCCGATGAGATCATCGTGGAACATGTGGGAGCCAACATGGGTATCCAGATCCCGCTGTTGGTTATTGACCGGAGAGGCGTCTCGGTCATGTCTGCATGTCTCCCGAACCCGTAGGGTCTACACACTTAAGGTTCGGTGACGCTAGGGTTGTAGAGATAATAGTATGCGGAAACCTGAAAGTTGTTCGGAGTCCCGGATGAGATCCCGGACGTCACGAGGAGTTCCGGAATGGTCCGGAGGTGAAGAATTATATATAGGAAGTCTAGTTTCGGCCACCGGGAAAGTTTCGGGGGTTATCGGTATTGTACCGGGACCACCGGAAGGGTCCCGGGGGTCCACCGGGTGGGGCCACCTATCCCAGAGGGCTCCATGGGCTGGAGTGGGAAGGGAACCAGCCCTTAGTGGGCTGGGGCGCCCCCCATGGGCCTCCCCCTGCGCCTAGGGTTGGAAACCCTGGGGGTGGGGGGCGCCCCACTTGACTTGGGGGGGAAGTTTCCCCCCCTGGCCGCCGCCCCCCCTTGTAGATGGGTTCCAGGGCCGGCGCCCCCCCTCCAGGGGGCCTATATAAAGGGGGGAGTGAGGGCTGCTGTACCCTAGCCCTTGGCGCCTCCCTCTTCCCCTGCAACACCTATCCCTCCCGCTTGCGCTTGGCGAAGCCCTGCCGGGATCCCGCTACTTCCACCACCACGCCGTCGTGCTGCTAGATCTCCATCAACCTCTCCTTTCCCCTTGCTGGATCAAGAAGGAGGAGAGGTCGCTGCTCCGTACGTGTGTTGAACGCGGAGGTGCCGTCCGTTCGGCACTTGGTCATCGGTGATTTGGATCACGGCGAGTACGACTCCATCAACCCCGTTTATTAGAATGCTTCCGCTCGCGATCTACAAGGGTATGTAGATGCACTCCTTTCCCCTCATTGCTAGTATACTCCATAGATGGATCTTGGTGATGCGTAGGAAATTTTAAAATTCTGCTACGATCCCCAACAGTGGCATCATGAGCCAGGCCTATGCGTAGTTACTATGCACGAGTAGAACACAAAGCAGTTGTGGGCATAGATGTCTTATCTTGTTTCGGCGGTATTGTGGGATGAAGCGGCTCGGACCGACCTTACACGTACGCTTACGTGAGACAGGTTCCACCGACTGACATGCACTAGTTGCATAAGGTGGCTAGCGGGTGTCTGTCTCTCCCACTTTAGTCGGAACGGATTCGATGAAAAGGGTCCTTATGAAGGGTAAATAGAAATTGGCATATCACGTTGTGGTTTTATGTAGGTAAGTTCTTGCTAGAAACCTATACAAGCCACGTAAAAACTTGTAACAACAATTAGAGGACGTCTAACTTGTTTTTGCAGCATGTGCCTTGTGATGTGATATGGCCAGAAGATGTGATGAATGATATATGTGATGTATGAGATTGATCATATTCTTGTAATAGGAATCACGAGTTGCATGTCGATGAGTATGACAACCGGCAGGAGCCATAGGAGTTGTCTTTATTTTTTGTATGACCTGCGTGTCATTGAAGAACGCCATGTAAATTACTTTACTTTATTGCTAAACGCGTTAGCCATAGAAGTAGAAGTAATCGTTGGCGTGACAACTTCATGAAGACACAATGATGGAGATCATGGTGTCATGCCGGTGACGAAGATGATCATGACGCCCCGAAGATGGAGATCAAAGGAGCAGAATGATATTGTCCATATCATGTCACTATTTGATTGCATGTGATGTTTATCATGTTTTGCATCTTATTTGCTTAGAACGACGGTAGTAAGTAAGATGATCCCTTATAATAATTTCAAGAAAGTGTTCCCCCTAACTGTGCACCGTTGCGAAGGTTCGTTGTTTCGGAGCACCACGTGATGATCGGGTGTGATAGATTCTAACGTTCGCATACAACGGGTGTTGACGAGCCTAGCATGTACAGACATGGCCTCGGAACACACGCAATACACTTAGGTTGACTTGACGAGCCTAGCATGTACAGACATGGCCTCGGAACACGGAAGACCGAAAGGTCGAGCATGAGTCGTATAGAAGATACGATCACCATGGAGATGTTCACCGATCTTGACTAGTCCGTCTCACGTGATGATCGGACACGGCCTAGTTAACTCGGATCATGTTTCACTTAGATGACTAGAGGGATGTCTATCTGAGTGGGAGTTCATTGAGTAATTTGATTAGATGAACTTAATTATCATGAACTTAGTCTAAAATCTTTACAATATGTCTTGTAGGTCAAATGGCCCATGTTGTCCTCAACTTCAACGCGTTCCTAGAGAAAACCAAGCTGAAAGATGATGGCAGCAACTATACGGACTGGGTCCGGAACCTGAGGATCATCCTCATAGCTGCCAAGAAAGATTATGTCCTAGAAGCACCGCTAGGTGAAGCACCTATCGCAGAGAACCAAGACGTTATGAACGCTTGGCAATCACGTGCTGATGATTACTCCCTCGTTCAGTGCGGCATGCTTTACAGCTTAGAACCGGGTCTCCAAAAGCGTTTTGAGAAACATGGAGCATATGAGATGTTCGAAGAGCTGAAAATGGTTTTCCAAGCTCATGCCCGGGTCGAGAGATATGAAGTCTCCGACGAGTTCTTCAGCTGTAAAATGGAGGAAAATAGTTCTGTTAGTGAGCACATACTCAGAATGTCTGGGTTACACAACCGCTTGTCTCAGCTGGGAGTTAATCTCCCGGATGACGCGGTCATTGACAGAATCCTTCAGTCGCTTCCACCGAGCTACAAGAGCTTTGTGATGAACTTCAATATGCAGGGGATGGAAAAGACCATTCCTGAGGTATATTCAATGCTGAAATCAGCGGAGGTGGAGATCAGAAAGGAACATCAAGTGTTGATGGTGAATAAAACCACTAAGTTCAAGAAAGGCAAGGGTAAGAAGAACTTCAAGAAGGACGACAAGGGAGTTGCCGCGCCCGGTAAGCCAGTTGCCGGGAAGAAGTCGAAGAATGGACCCAAGCCTGAGACTGAGTGCTTTTATTGCAAGGGAAGTGGTCACTGGAAGCGGAACTGCCCCAAATACTTAGCGGACAAGAAGGCCGGCAACACCAAAGGTATATGTGATATACATGTAATTGATGTGTACCTTACCAGTACTCGTAGTAGCTCCTGGGCATTTGATACTGGTGCGGTTGCTCATATTTGTAACTCAAAAAAGGAACTGCGGAATAAGCGGAGACTGGCAAAGGACGAGGTGACGACGCGCGTCGGGAATGGTTCCAAGGTCGATGTGATCGCCGTCGGCACGCTGCCTCTACATTTACCTACGGGATTAGTTTTAAACCTCAATAATTGTTATTTAGTGCCAGCTTTGAGCACGAACATTGTATCTGGATCTCGTTTAATTCGAGATGGCTACTCATTTAAATCCGAGAATAATGGTTGTTCTATTTATATGAGAGATATGTTTTATGGTCATGCCCCGCTGGTCAATGGTTTATTCTTGATGAATCTCGAACGTGATGTTACACATATTCATAGTGTGAATACCAAAAGATGTAAAGTTGATAACGATAGTCCCACATACTTATGGCACTGCCTCCTTGGTCACATTGGTGTCAAACGCATGAAGAAGCTCCATGCAGATGGACTTTTGGAGTCTCTTGATTACGAATCATTTGACACGTGCGAACCATGCCTCATGGGTAAGATGACAACGACTCCGTTCTCCGGAACAATGGAACGAGCAACCAACTTATTGGAAATCATACATACCGATGTGTGCGGTCCAATGAGTGTTGAGGCTCGCGGAGGATATCGTTATGTTCTCACTCTCACTGATGACTTAAGTAGATATGGGTATGTCTACCTAATGAAACAGAAGTCTGAAACCTTTGAAAAGTTCAAGGAATTTCAGAGTGAGGTTGAGAATCAACGTGACAGGAAAATAAAATTCTTACGATCAGATCGTGGTGGAGAATATTTAAGTCATGAATTTGGTACGCACTTAAAGAAATGTGGAATCGTATTACAACTCACGCCGCCTGGAACACCTCAGCGAAACGGTGTGTCCAAACGTCGTAATCGCACTCTATTGGATATGGTGCGATCTATGATGTCTCTTACCGATCTACCGCTCTCATTTTGGGGCTATGCTTTAGAGACTGCCGCATTCACTTTAAATAGGGCTCCGTCGAAATCCATTGAGACGACACCGTATGAATTATGGTTTGGGAAGAAACCTAAGCTGTCGTTTCTAAAAGTTTGGGGATGCGATGCTTATGTCAAGAAACTTCAACCTGAAAAGCTCGAACCCAAGTCGGAAAAATGCGTCTTCATAGGATACCCTAAGGAAACTATTGGGTATACCTTCTACCTCAGATCCGAAGGCAAGATCTTTGTTGCCAAGAATGGGTCCTTTCTGGAGAAAGAGTTTCTCTCGAAAGAATTAAGTGGGAGGAAAGTGGAACTTGATGAGGTGATAGTCACCCCTTCCGAACCGGAAAGTAGCGCAGCGCGGGAAGATGTTCCTGTGGTGCCTACATCGATTGGGGAGGAAGTTAATGATGATGATCATGAAGCTTCAGATCAAGTTACTGCTGAACTTCGTAGGTCCACAAGGACACGTTCCGCACCAGAGTGGTACGGCAACCCTGTCCTGGAAATTATGTTGTTAGACAACGGTGAACCTTCGAACTATGAAGAAGCAATGGCGGGCCCGGATTCTGACAAATGGCTAGAAGCCATGAAATCCGAGATAGGATCCATGTATGAAAACGAAGTATGGACTTTGACTGACTTGCCCGATGATCGGCGAGCCATAGAAAATAAATGGATCTTTAAGAAGAAGACAGACGCGGATGGTAATGTGACCATCTATAAGGCTCGACTTGTCGCTAAGGGTTATCGACAAGTTCAAGGGGTTGACTACGATGAGACTTTCTCACCCGTAGCGAAGCTGAAGTCCGTCCGAATCATGTTAGCAATTGCCGCATACTATGATTATGAGATATGGCAGATGGACGTCAAAACGGCATTCCCTAACGGCTTTCTTAAGGAAGAATTGTATATGATGCAGCCGGAAGGTTTTGTCGATCCTAAGAATGCTAACAAGGTATGCAAGCTCCAGCGCTCCATCTATGGACTGGTGCAAGCATCTCGGAGTTGGAACATTCGTTTTGATGAGATGATCAAAGCGTTTGGGTTTACACAGACTTATGGAGAAGCCTGTGTTTACAAGAAAGTGAGTGGGAGCTTTGGAGCATTTCTCTTATTATATGTGGATGCCATACTATTGATGGGAAATGATATAGAATTCTTGGAAAGTATAAAGGCCTATTTGAATAAGTGTTTTTCAATGAAGGACCTTGGAGAAGCTGCTTATATATTAGGCATCAAGATCTATAGAGATAGATCAAGACGCCTCATTGGTCTTTCACAGAGTACGTACGTTGACAAGATATTGAAGAAGTTCAATATGGATCAGTCCAAGAAGGGGTTCTTGCCTGTATTGCCAGGTGTGCAATTGAGCACGGCTCAATGCCCGACCACGGCAGAAGATAGAGAAAAGATGAGTGTCATCCCCTATGCCTCGGCCATAGGGTCTATTATGTATGCCATGCTGTGTACCAGACCTGATGTAAACCTTGCCGTAAGTTTGGTAGGAAGGTATCAAAGTAATCCCGGCATGGAACACTTGACAGCGGTCAAGAATATCCTGAAGTACCTGAAGAGGACTAAGGATATGTTTCTCGTTTATGGAGGTGACGAAGAGCTCGTCGTAAAGGGTTACGTCGACGCTAGCTTCGACACAGATCTGGATGACTCCAAGTCACAAACCAGATACGTGTATATTTTGAATGGAGGAGCAGTAAGCTGGTGCAGTTGCAAGCAAAGCGTCGTGGCGGGATCTACATGTGAAGCGGAGTACATGGCAGCGTCAGAGGCAGCGCCAAGAAGCAATCTGGATGAAGGAGTTCATTACCGACCTAGGGGTGATTCCCAATGCGTCGGACCCGATGACTCTCTTCTGTGACAACACTAGAGCTATTGCCCTTGCCAAGGAGCCCAGGTTTCACAGGAAGACCTGGCATATCAAGTGTCACTTGAACTCCATTCGTGAAAGTGTTCAAAATGGAGACATAGATATTTGTAAAGTACATACGGACCTGAATGTAGCAGATCCGTTGACTAAACCTCTCCCTAGAGCAAAACATGATCAACACCAGAACGCTATGGGTGTTCGATTCATCACAATGTAACTAGATTATTGACTCTAGTGCAAGTGGGAGACTGTTGGAAATATGCCCTAGAGGCAATAATAAATGGTTATTATTATATTTCTTTGTTCATGATAATTGTCTATTGTTCATGCTATAATTGTGTTATCCGGAAATCGTAATACATGTGTGAATATATAGACCACAACGTGTCCCTAGTAAGCCTCTAGTTGACTAGCTCGTTGATCAACAGATAGTCATGGTTTCCTGACAATGGACATTGGATGTCATTGATAACGGGATCACATCATTAGGAGAATGATGTGATGGACAAGACCCAATCCTAAGCATAGCATAAAAGATCGTGTAGTTCGTTTGCTAGAGCTTTTCCAATGTCAAGTATCATTTCCTTAGACCATGAGATCGTGCAACTCCCGGATACCGTATGAGTGCTTTGGGTGTGCCAAACGTCACAACGTAACTGGGTGACTATAAAGGTACACTACGGGTATCTCCGAAAGTGTCTGTTGAGTTGGCACGGATCGAGACTGGGATTTGTCACTCCGTATGACGGAGAGGTATCTCTGGGCCCACTCGGTAATGCATCATCATAATGAGCTCAATGTGACTAAGGAGTTAGCCACGGGATCATGCATTACGGTACGAGTAAAGTGACTTGCCGGTAACGAGATTGAACAAGGTATTGGGATACCGACGATCGAATCTCGGGCAAGTAACGTACCGATTGACAAAGGGAATTGTATACGGGATTGATTGAATCCTCGACATCGTGGTTCATCCGATGAGATCATCATGGAAAATGTGGGAGCCAACATGGGTATCCAGATCCCGTTGTTGGTATTGACCGGAGAGGCGTCTCGGTCATGTCTGCATGTCTCCCAAACCCGTAGGGTCTACACACTTAAGGTTCGGTGACGCTAGGGTTGTAGAGATATTAGTATGCGGAAACCCGAAAGTTGTTCGGAGTCCCGGATGAGATCCCGGACGTCACGAGGAGTTCCGGAATGGTCCGGAGGTGAAGAATTATATATAGGAAGTCTAGTTTCGGCCACCGGGAAAGTTTCGGGGGTTATCTGTATTGTACCGGGACCACCGGAAGGGTCCCGGGGATCCACCGGGTGGGGCCACCTATCCCGGAGGCCCCATGGGCTGAAGTGGGAAGGGAACCAGCCCTTAGTGGGCTGGGGCGCCCCCCATGGGCCTCCCCCTGCGCCTAGGGTTGGAAACCCTGGGGGTGGGGGGCGCCCCACTTGACTTGGGGGGGGGGGGGTTTCCCCCCTGGCCGCCCCCCCTTTTAGATGGGTTCGAGGGCCGGCGCCCCCCCTCCAGGGGGCCTATATAAAGGGGGGAGGGAGGGCTGCTGTACCCTAGCCCTTGGCGCCTCCCTCTTCCCCTGCAACACCTCTCCCTCCCGCTTGCGCTTGGCGAAGCCCTGCCGGGATCCCGCTACTTCCACCACCACGCCGTCGTGCTGCTAGATCTCCATCAACCTCTCCTTTCCCCTTGCTGGATCAAGGAGGAGACGTCGCTGCTCCGTACGTGTGTTGAACGCGGAGGTGCCGTCCGTTCGGCACTTGGTCATCGGTGATTTGGATCACGGCGAGTACGACTCCATCAACCCCGTTCATTAGAACGCTTCCGCTCGCGATCTACAAGGGTATGTAGATGCACTCCTTTCCCCTCGTTGCTAGTATACTCCATAGATGGATCTTGGTGATGCGTAGGAAATTTTAAAATTCTGCTACAATCTCCAACAAAATTATGTGTGATGCTAGTGATTATGCTGTAGGTGTTGTTCTAGGGCAAAGAGTTGATAAGAAATTAAATGTTATTCAATATGCTAGTAAAACTCTAGACAGTGCCCAGAGAAATTATGCTACTACTGAAAAAGAATTTTTAGCAGTTGTTTTTGCTTGTGATAAGTTCAGACCTTGTATTGTTTATTATAAAGTAACTATTCACACAGATCGTGCTGCTATTAAATATCGTATGGAAAAGAAAGATGCTAAACCTAGACTTATTAGATGGGTTCTCTTGCTACAAGAATTTTATTTGCATATTGTTGATAGAAAGGGAGCTGAGAACCCCGTTGCAGACAACTTGTCTAGGTTAGAGAATGTTCTTGATGACCCACTACCTATTGATGATAGCTTTCCTGATGAACAATTAGTTGTCATAAATGCTTCTCGTACTGCTCCATGGTATGCTGATTATGCTAATTACATTGTTGCTAAATTTATACCACCTAGTTTCACATACCAGCAAAAGAAAAAGTTTTTCTATGATTTAAGACATTACTTCTGGGATGACCCACATCTTTATAAAGAAGGAGTAGATGGTGTTATTAGACGTTGTGTACCTGAGCATGAACAGGAACAGATTCTACGCAAGTGTCACTCCGAGGCTTATGGAGGACACCACGCTGGAGATAGAACTGCACATAAGGTATTGCAATCCGGTTTTTATGGGCCTACTCTCTTCAAGGATGCTCGTAAGTTTGTCTTATCTTGTGATGAGTGTCAAAGAATTGGTAATATTAGTAGACGCCAGGAAATGCCTATGATTTATTCACTTGTTATTGAACCATTTGATGTTTGGGGCTTTGATTTATGGGACCTTTTTCTTCCTCCAATGGGTATACACATATTTTAGTTGTTGTTGGTTACGTTACTAAGTGGGTTAGAAGCTATTCCAACTAGTAGTGCTGATCATAACACCTCTATTAAGATGCTTAAAGAAATTATTTTTCCGAGGTTTGGAGTCCCTAGATATTTAATGACTGATGGTGGTTCACATTTTATTCATGGTGCTTTTCGTAAAATGCTTGCTAAATCTGATGTTAATCATAGAATTGCATCTCCGTCTCACCGACAGTCTAGTGGTCAAGTAGAATTGAGTAATAGAGAGCTCAAATTAATTTTGCAAAAGACTGTTAATAGATCTAGAAAGAATTGGTCAAAGAAACTTGATGATGCATTATGGGCCTATAGAACTGCGTATAAAAATCCTATGGGTATGTCTCCGTATAAAATGGTTTATCGAAAAGCATGTCACTTACCTCTCGAACTAGAACATAAGGCATATTGGGCTATTAAAGAGCTCAATTATGATTTCAAACTTGCCGGTGAGAAGAGGCTATTTGACATTAGCTCACTTGATGAATGGAGAACCCAAGCCTATGAGAATGCCAAGCTGTTTAAAGAAAGTTAAAAGATGGCATGACAAAAGGATACAAAAGAGTGAGTTTAATGTAGGTGATTATGTGTTGCTATACAACTCTCGTTTAAGATTTTTTGCAGGAAAACTTCTCTCTAAATGGGAAGATCCTTACGTTATCAAGGAGGTCTATCGTTCCGGTGCCATAAAAATCAACAACTTCGAAGGCACAAATCTGAAGGTGGTGAACGGTCAAAGAATCATTATATCTCAGGTAATCCCATAAATGTTGAAACCAATATTATTGAAACCGTAACCCCGGAGGAATACATAAGAGACACTTTCCAGAATGTTTCAGACTCCGAAAAGGAATAGGTATGTGGTACGGTAAGTAAACCGACTCCAAAACAGTTCTAATGGCAATTTTTCTCCGTTTTGGAATATTTAAGAAAATAGAAAAATAAGGATTAGTCCGGGAAGGACACAAGGCTTCCACGAGGGTGGAGGGCGCGCCCTACCCGCTGGGCGCGCCCCCTGCCTCGTGGGCACCTCGTGCGCTCTCTGGACTCCGTTTTCTTGCATGATACTTCTTTTGGTCGCTAAAAATTCATTATATAATCTCCCGAAGGTTTTGACCACCGTATCACGCAATTATCCTCTGTTCTTGTTTCGAGCTGCTTTCTGTCAGGGTTGTCAAGGCCAGGCATCATGTCGTCCCCCTCCTCCAACAATGGTGACAACGATGCTTGGCTAATGAAGATAGATCTGAAGAGGGAAGAACCCATGGAGATCAACAAGGATGAAGGGATCAAGAAGGCCACGAAGGACCAAGCTCCAGCAGTAGAAGAAGAAGACATCCCTCCACCTCATCAAAATCTTCTTACCCCAACTGAGGTTGAAGCTTTCAAGATGATTGAGTTAGCTCGTATACAAAACAAGTATCTCACACGTGAAAATATTTTGTTGAAGGAGCATATCGTCGCACTCAAGGGCATTATCCGCAAGTTGGAGGATCTCTTACGCTCGATGTGCGACTATCCATCATCACCACCATCTTCTTCACCAGCAAAAGAGACATAATCACATGGGTATGGGCACTCCCCTTGGCAACTGCCAAGCTTGGGGGAGGTGCCCCGGTATCGTATCACCACCACACTCCTATCTTTACCGTTTTTCTTAGTTCGATCCTTTTAGTAATATCTTGATCTAGTACAATAAAGTTTTTAGTGTGATCTAGTTGTGAGTTTTGCTTTATGATCCCTCTATGTAATCGAGTCCGTGAGTTATATAATAAAGATTAGTGTTGAGTCAAGGGCTTGATTATCTTGTTATGATCTTGAGGGAATAAAAGAAAAATAAAGAATAAAAAGAAATAAAAGAGATCATATTGATCTTATGGGGAGTAATGACTTCACATATAAAGAGTATGATGATTAAAAGTTGTTGAGAGTTGACAAGCATAGTTTTGGTCATCGTTGCAATTAATAGGAAGTAATAAAGAAAGAGAGGTTTCACATATAAATATACTATCTTGGACATCTTTTATGATTGTGAGCACTCATTAAAATATGACATGCTAAAGAGTTGATGTTGGACAAGGAAGACAACGTAATGGGTTATGTTTTCTTATATCTGAAATAAAGTATATTGTCATGGATCATCCAACATGTTGAGCTTGCCTTTCTCCCTCATGATAGCCAAATTCTTTGCACCAAGTAGAGATACTACTTGTGCTTCCAATATCCTTAAACCCAGTTTTGCCATGAGTGTCCACCATATCTACCTATGGATTGAGTAAGATCCTTCAAGTAAGTTGTCATCAGCGCAAGCAATAAAAATTGCTCTCTAAATATGTATGATTTATTAGTGTGGAGAAAATAAGCTTTATACGATCTTGTGATGTGGAAGAAATAAAAGCGACGGACTGCATAATAAAGGTCCATATCACAAGTGCAATATAAAGTGACGTTCTTTTACATTAAGATTTCGTGCATCCAACCATGAAAGCGCATGACAACCTCTGCTTCCCTCTCCGAAGGGCCTATCTTTTACTTTTACCTTATGCAAGAGTTATGGTGATCCTCACGTTCCCTTTTAAAATATATATATATATATATATATATATATCCAATTGGATGTAAGTTAGCATGAGCTATTATTGTTGACATTACCCTTGAGGTAAAAGGTTGGGAAGCGAAACTATAAGCCCCTATCTTTCTCTGTGTCCGATTAAAACTCCATACCCATAAGTATTGCGTGAGTGTTAGCAATTGTGAAAGACTAAATGATAGTTGAGTATGTGGACTTGCTGAAAAGCTCTTATATTGACTCTTTCCGATGTTATGATAAATTGCAATTGCTTCAATGACCGAGATTATAGTTTGTTAGTTCTCAATGAAGTTTCTGATTCATACTTTGCTTTGTGAATAGATTAATACTTGAGCATAAGAGATCATATGACAATATTAATATATGTTGCTGTTATAAGAATGATCATGATGCCCTCATGTCCATATTTTATTTTATCGACACCTCTATCTCTAAACATGTGGACATATTTATCGTTATTGGCTTCCGCTTGAGGACAAGCGAGGTCTAAGCTTGGGGGAGTTGATACGTCCATTTTTTTATCATGCTTTTGTATCGATATTTATTGCATTATGGGCTGTTATTACACATTATGTCACAATACTTACGCCTATTCTCTCTTATTTTACAAGGTTTACATGAAGAGGGAGAATGCCGGCAGCTGGAATTCTGGCCTAGAAAAGGAGCAAATATTAGAGACCTATTCTGCACAACTCTAAAAGTCCTGAAACTTCACGGAAGTCATTTTTGGAATTTATAAAAAATACTGAGCGAAGAAAATACCAGAGGGGGGCCACACCCTGGCCACGAGGGCGGGAGGTGCGCCCTACCCCCTGGGCGCGCCCCCTGCCTCGTGGGCCCCCTGGCAGGCCTCTGGTGCCCATATTCTGCTATACCAAGTCTTTTGTCCGAGAAAAAATCATAAGCAAGCTTTTGGGAAGAAAATCCGCCGCCACGAGGCGGAACTAATCTAGGGCTCCGGCGGAGCTATTCTGCGGGGGAAACTTCCCACTGGGAGGGGGAAATCATCTCCATCGTCATCACCAACGATCCTCGTTACAAATTACCTTATCACAAAACTATCTGTTACCGATAATTTCAGTGCTTGCAGAGAATACCTTGCTGAAAACCGCTTATCATTTCCTTCTGCTCCTCGTTGGGTTCGACACTCTTACTTATCGAAAGGACTACGATAGATCCCCTATACTTGTGGGTCATCAAAGTCAAGTCCAAATATTTTCTTGTTCTTCACAGCAGAATCCCTGGCAAACTTATAGTTGCGCTTGAACAGATTGTCATCGCGACACCATAGCAAGATGGGTCGGCATTCTCTGGCTGTGGTCCTCGGACCATGCAAAGATAGAAGCCTTGAGCAATGGCTTCGGACTTGGACTTGGGCTGAAGATTTTCGTACAGAATATCTCCCCGTGGTCGCATGATGGCGTTCTTTTCAGCATATTCAGCAGTCACATATCTGTATAGGAACCATTGTTCCACCCAATATCTTCGAATCCATTGGATTCGAGTCTTGCGCTGGCCATAGCTTTCTTCAGGACCTGTCTTGTAAAGTTCATACAGATCAGGAGGCAAGTCCTTAGATGTATCTCCATGGCGCTGCCTGCTGCCTTTCCTTGCAGATTTTTCTGTTGCCATTATATTCAAACTGAAAGGCTTCAAGACTGTGAATGGTTTCCTCTTGCTGGTCAGACAGGAATTGGCTTCAGGAGAATTGATGTGTCGCGGTAAGAATTCTGCAAATGAATGCAGACTATGAGAACCAAGGGATTCTCCCACGGACATGTACCTGGGACAACATTAGAGATGCGAGGGAAGGGGAAGAGGTCATATGCATTCTTAGAAGATTTTGAAGATAAATCAGTTTGAAGACATTGACTTCATAGCGCGAAGACATTCACTTATTTGATGAGAGTTGGTTCCGGATTTGTACGAATCCAAGAATAAGTACAAGTGAGGAATCTAACTAGTTGTGAAGCATAAGTGAATATACTTGGCAAGATATGAGATATGGAACAAGATAGATCCAGATTTAGAAGTTTAGAAATCACTTTTGGGTAAAGTGGATGGATCTGATGGATAAAAAAGGTAGTAAAAGTAAGATTTAATTACCGCACGAAGAACTGCTAGACGAAGTTGAGAGGTAGGCCGAGCAGTTCAATCTCCCACACCCTAGCTAACTTGGCGGCGGAAGACACCTACAGCGGCGGCGGAGAGGATGAGGTCCGCGGCCGGCGTGAGGACGGCGTCGGAGAAGTCGCGGCAGCTAAGCACTTCGTCTCCGGCGTCGACGCGAGCTAGCGGAGGCGCTAGGGTTTGTGCGAGGTAGCGAGGTGGAAGACTAGATTATGACCGCGGTGAGTTGTGTATATATAAGCAAAGTGACAGCACAGCGTAATTATGCAGGTGCCCCTGGCGGTTCACATCTGAAGGACACGTGGCAAGCATGCAACACATTGGAAGTTGTTCCATGTTCCCACGCACGCCTGGACTGTCGGGTGGTCGTTCGGGCTTCTCCGGGTTTCAGGCAATGAGGATATGGCCTTAAAACAGATTCAACTTTTGTCTCTGTATCTTCTGCTGACAAGGACGCAGAGAAGACATTCGACAGTTTCAATAGAATGCATATGATTTGGATAGATAGAATCTGAGGTAGAAGCATAGAAGGGGTTAGGGTCCGATCACATTCACTTAGATCAATAGATTCAAACAAGAAGACATAGCTATAAGTGAATGCTGTAGAGGACAAAACACAAGTATATGTATATATATCGGTATAAGACCAAATCAACATTGTGAAGATAAATATGAAGTCAAATCAATGTTGAAGACAAACCAAATACAAAGACTTTGCAAATGTGATGCCAAATAAAACACTTCAAATGAGAATTTGGTGGTGGCGTTACCCACCGTATAGGAAGTATTAGACCTAGACACGACGCACAATTATCGTGGCGCTCCGAAGTCATATTCCACATTAATGTATTCACACTTAGAGTGTATGTCTTCATTGATTGAAGATATACTTTACTTTGTGTGTTGCACATCTAAGTCATCAACATGCATAAGTGTTAGGATGTGTGTCCAATCACAGGACATTTGAGGATTCTAACATATTTAGCTCCCACCGCAACTTGCAAAATCTTTTCTCATCCAAGGGCTTTGTGAAGATATCTACCAATTGCTCTTCAGTGTTGACGTGAATGCTATCAATATCTTCCTTCATGACATGATCTCTGAGAAAGTGATGACGAATTTCAATGTGCTTTGTCTTCGAGTGCTGAGCTGGGTTGTTGGCAATCTTGATGGCGCTTTCATTGTCGCAGTAGAGTGGAACATGCTTCAGGTGAATACCATAGTCCTTGAGAGTTTGCTTCATCCACAAAAGCTGAGCACAGCAAGATCCAGCAGCAATGTATTCAGATTCAGCAGTGGAGAGAGATACACAGTTCTGCTTCTTTGAAGACCAACAGACAAGAGATCGTCCAAGAAAGTGACATGTGCCTGATGTGGACTTGCGATCAACCTTGTCACCAGCATAATCAGCATATGAGAATCCAACTAGATCAAACTCTGAGCCCTTTGGATACCGTAATCCTAATGTTGGGGTGTAAGCCAAATATCAAAGAATTCGCTTCACAGCTAAGTGATGTGATTCCTTTTGTGCCGCTGGGAATCAGGCACACATGCAAACACTAAGCATTATATCTGGCCTAGATGCTCATAAATAGAGTAAAGAACCAATCATGGAGCGGTATACCTTTTGATCAAACTCTTTACGATTGGCGTCAGGACTCAGATGACTTTTGGTTGGCATTGGCATCGTGTATCCTTTGCAATCTTGCATTCCAAACTTCTTCAGGCAATCTTTGAGGTATTTTTCTTGAGATATGAAGATGTCGTTGCTTTGCTGACGAATTTGAAGACCAAGGAAGAACTTCAGCTCACCCATCATGGACATCTGATATTGCTCTTGCATCATGTGTCCAAACTCATCACTGTATCTTTTGTCAGTGCAGCCGAAGATAATGTCATCCACATAGATTTGGCACACAAACAGTTCTCCATCATATGTCTTCGTGAAGAGTGTAGGATCTAGTGAACCAGGTTTGAAGCCTTTGCTCTTCAGGAAGTCTTTGAGTGTGTCATACCAAGCACGAGGGGCTTGTTTGAGGCCATACAGTGCCTTGTTGAGCTTGTATACCATATCAGGATGTTTTGGATCTTCAAAGCCAGGAGGTTGTGCAACATACACTTCTTCTTCAATCCTGCCATTGAGAAAGGCACTCAGGATGTTGTGATGGTTGGCATAGGCTAGCAGTATGCGAATGGCTTCAAGCCTAGCCACCGGAGCAAATGTTTCATCGAAGTCAATCCCTTCAACTTGAGTGTATCCTTGAGCAACAAGACGAGCCTTGTTTCTGACAACTTGACCATGCTCATCTTGTTTGTTGCGATAGATCCATTTGGTGCCAATTATATTGTGCTTGCGAGGGTCAGGACGCTTGACTAATTCCCACACATTGTTCAGCTCGAACTGTTGAAGCTCTTCTTGCATAACTTGAATCCATTAAGGTTCCATGAAGGCTTCAGCGACTTTCTTGGGTTCAGATATGGAGACAAATGCAAAGTGCCCACAGATATTTGCTAGTTGTGTTGCTCTTGAACGAGTAAGTGGACCAGGTGCATTGATGCTATCAATTATCTTCTCAATCTGTACTTCATTTGCAACACGAGGATGAACTGGACGAAGATTTTGCCCTTGCTGATCATTGTCTTCTTCTTCAGCATTGGCTTCAGGCTGAGCAGTGTCTTCAGGTTGATTAGGCGCAGAAATGATAAGTTCCTCTTTAGCCTGTGCCTCTGAAGGTATGATTTATCCAGTACCCATAAGCTTAATCGATTCACTAGGAGGGACTTCATCAAGCACATTTGGCAGGTGCTCTCTTTGCGAGTCGTTAGTCTCATCGAACAGCACATCCACAGTTTCAACCACTTTATAGTGAAAGAGGTTGAATACTCTGTAGGAGTGCGCATCCTTTCCGTAACCAAGCATAAAACCTTCATGTGCTTTCGGTGCAAATTTTGAAGTGTGATGTGGATCCTTGATCCAGCACCTAGCACCAAATACTCTGAAGTAACTGGCGTCTGGCTTCTTACCAATCAGGAGCTCATAGGGTGTCTTCTTTAGAAGCTTGTGAAGATAAACACGGTTGATGACGTGGCATGCAGTATCAATGGCTTCAGGCCAGAACTTCCTTGGAGTCTTGTACTCATCAAGCATCGTCCGAGCCATCTCAAGGAGTGTCCTGTTCTTGCGCTCCATGATGCCATTCTGCTGAGGTGTGTATGGAGCAGAGAACTCATGAGTGATGCCCAATGTATCAAGATAAGTGTCGAGGCCTATGTTCTTGAACTCTGTGCCATTGTCACTTCTGATGTGCTTGATCTTGATGCCCTAGTTCATCATGGCACGATTGGCGAAGCGTCTGAAGACATCCTACACTTCATTCTTGTAGAGGATTATATGCACCCATGTATATCTTGAATAATCATCAACAATGACGAAGCCATAGAGGCAAGCAGTGGTAGTAAGAGTAGAGTAGTGAGTAGGGCCAAATAAGTCCATGTGAAGCAGCTCGAAGGGTTGAGATGTCATCATGATTGTCTTCGAGGGATGCTTGGCCCTAGTCATCTTTCTAGCTTCGCAGGCACCACACAGATGATCCTTCTTGAACTTGACGCCCTCGATGCCTATGACATGTTTCTTCTTCGCGAGAGTGTAGAAGTTCCTCATGCCAGCATGCCCTAGCCTCCGATGCCAGAGCCAGCACTCTGAAGCTTTTGCTAGAAGACATACAGCCAACTATGGTCCTGCTGAGAAATCTACCATATACAGATCATCTTTCCGATACCCTTCAAAGACTAGAGACTTGTCCGATTCCATTAGAACAAGGCAACGATATTATCCAAATATCACAATCATGTTCAAATCACAAAGCATTGAGACAGACATTAAGTTGAAACCAAGGGATTCAACAAGCATCACTTTATCCATGTGCTGATCCTTTGAGACAGCAACTCTACCTAGACCCAATACCTTGCTTTTACCAGTGTCAGCAAATGTGATGTGACTCTTGTCAGATGGACGTAAGGTTGAGTCCATGAGAAGACTTCGATCACCAGTCATGTGATTAGTGCATCCATTGTCCATAATCCATTCTGAAGCATGTGGTGTCATACCCTATAGTGCAGTTAGGGGGATAGGCTTCACCAAGGGTATTGTGAAGCATAAACATTTGATGAACCAGCAGATTATCAAAGCTCAGATCCAGGTTAGGACTGATAGGATGATTGTCAAGCGATTCAGGAACAAAATACATAGTAAGACCATTTGGGCATTTTATCTTGCGCCCCACAAGATGTTTTAGGTCCCGAGCATAAGCATCAGACGCCTTTGATTTCCGGCTGGAGACCTTTCCCTGCAAAAGAGAGTTAAGTTTTCTTAACCACCCAATTTTTCAGGGGTGGCTTCGAAGCAATGAGTCTAATTGCAGCATCTGAGAACTTCGGCTTTGGATCCCTAGCAAATAGCCTTGCAAGAGGAGAATAATACTCATAAGAATAAGCAGAATAGTTCTTGGTCTTATGAACATAGCGGTTTGAGGAAACACGCTCATATTCATAAGTCTGAGTATGATTTCCCTGCAAAACATTGGCGTTAGGGTGACTCCGGTGAGTCCTCTGTCTGTATGAAGCCTTTGGACCATATGAAGCCTTTGGTCTGGGGTTTGTCTTCTTCCCAGGAGGTGTCATGATGACATTCAGAGGAAGATTCTCAAGACAACTCTTGGGCACCCAGATCCTCTTCAAAGGTGGTCCATTCCTGTAGTTAGTACCGATATACCTGGCAAACACTTCACCATTCTGATTCTTAAACAGTTTATAGTTTGCATCAAAGGATTCATCAATGATAATCGGGTTAGCACAAGTGAAGCCAGATAAGGTGGATGGATCCACTAAAGGTCCCTTTGCAGCAACCCATGTGGTTTTGGGGTACTGCTTAGGCTTCCAGTAAGAACCATCAACATTCATTTTCCTCTCGAACCCAACACCCTCTTTCCTAGGGTTTCGGTTCAGAATCTGCTTTTTGAGGACATCACATAGTGTCTGATGCCCTTTGAGACTTTTGTACATTCCTGTCTCAAGCAATGTCTTCAACCTGGCATTCTCATCAGCAATAGTAGTGGTATCCTCAGTAGAGGGGTTAGCTACCACATCGGCAGTTGAAGATATTGCAACAGTAGCAGTAGTGGAACATTCAGCAACAGAAGTAGCGTTATCACGCTCAAGGCATTTTAGACATGGTGGTTCAGATCCTTCCTGAGCGGGACTGGTCTGTTGAGCGCGAAGAGACTCGTTTTATTTTTGAAGATCTTCATGAGCCGCTCTCAATTTCTCAAGTTCTTGCTTCCTTTGAAGATAATCGTAGCTAGGAAAGCTTTTCATGAGTTGTTGAGAGCGTTTCATGAAGACTTTCAAGTTCCTCGTACTTAACATGAAGATTTTTTATGTCTTCAATTAAGGACTGAGATCGGGTCATTTCCACGTCCAACAGGTCATCGCTTTTGTCTAGCAATTTTTGGATATGTTCCATAGCTTTCTGCTGTTCAGTTGTAATTTTAGCAAGTGTTTTGTAGCTAGGTTTAGATTCACAATCAGAGTCATCTTCACTTGATGTTTGAAAGTAAGCATCGCGTGAGTTTACCTTGGCACCTCGAGCCATGAAGGATTAGGTGGGAGCAGAGTCGTCCTTGTCATTAGCATCAGCGTTGGTGACGGAGCCATTGTCTTCAGTGTTGAAGATGGACTTGGCAACGTAGGCTGTAGCTAGAGCCAGACTTGCAATGCCAGAGTCGGACTCCTCCTCAGACTCCACCTCAGCCTCCTCAGAAGCTGACTCCTCCTCTGAATCCATCTCCTTGCCAACAAAAGCACGAGCCTTGCCAGATGAGCTCTTCTTGCGTGATGAAAACTTGGACAAAGACTTGGAAGAAGAATTTGAGGATTTCTTCTTCTTCTTTTCATCAGAATCATATTCCTCGCTCTTCTTCATCTTCTTGTTCTCATTGTCCCACTGTGGACACTCAGATATGTAGTGACCAGGTTTCTTGCACTTGTGGCATGTTCTCTTCTTGTGGTCATGAGTAGAAGCTTCATCATTTCTTGAGCTGGATCTTGAAGACTTTCTGAAGCCTTTCTTCTTGGTGAATTTCTGGAACTTCACAAGCATAGCAAGCTCCTTTCCAATATCTTCAGGATCCCCAGAACTACAGTCAGATTCTTCTTCAGATGAGGAAACAACCTTTTCCTTCAAAGCACGAGTACGGCTATAGTTGGGACCATAGATATCTCTTTTCTCAGATAACTGGAACTCATGTGTGTTGAGCCTCTCAAGTATGTCAGACGGATCGAGAGTCTTGTAGTCAGGGCGTTCTTGAATCATCAGGGCTAGGGTGTCAAACGAGCTATCAAGTGATCTCATGAGTGTCTTGACTATTTCATGCTTGGTGATCTCAGTGGCGCCGAGTGCATGAAGCTCAGTTGTGATATCAGTGAGATGATCAAACGTGAGCTGGACATTCTCATTGTAGTTTCTCTTGAAGTTGTTGAAGAGGTTGCAAAGAACACTGATCCTTGAGTCTCTCTGGGTTGAGACGCCTTCGTTGACCTTGGAGAGCCAGTCCCAGACTAGATTTGAAGTTTCCAGAGCACTCACACGGCCATACTATCCTTTGGTCAGATGACCATAGATGATGTTCTTGGCAGTAGAATCCAGTTGAATGAACTTCTTGACATCAGCAAGGGTGACACCTTCACCGGCCTTGGGAAATCCATTCTTGACGACATACAAGAGGTTGACATTAATAGCTTCAAGATGCATGCGCATCTTATTCTTCCAGTAGGGGTAATCAGTGTTGGGGAACGTAGTAATTTAAAAAAATTCCTACGCACACAAAGGATCATGGTGATGCATAGCAACGAGAGGGGAGAGTGTTGTCCACGTACCCTCGTAGACCGAAAGCGGAAGCATTTAGCACAATGCGGTTGATGTAGTCGTACGTCTTCACGGTCCGACCGATCCAAGTACCGAACTACGGCACCTCCGAGTTCAGCACACGCTCAGCTCGATGATGTCCCGCGAACTCCGATCCAGCAGAGCTTCACGGGAGAGTTCCGTCAGCACGATAGCGTGGTGGCGGTGAGGATGTTGCTACCGACGCAGGGCTTCGCCTAAGCACCGCTACGATATGACCGAGGTGGAATATGGTGGAGGGGGGCACAGCACACGACTGGAATAGATCAATAGATCAACTTCTATGTCTAGAGGTGCCCCCTGCCCCCGTATATAAAGGACTAGGGGGAGGAGGAGGCCGGCCAGGAGGAGGGCGCGCCAAGTAGGAGTCCTAATCCCACCGGGAGTAGCACTCCCTCTTTTCCTAGTTGGAGTAGGAGGGGGAAAGGAAGGGAAGGAGAGAGGAGGAAGGAAAGGGGGGCGCCACCCCCCTCCTTGTCCAATTCAGACTAGACGGGGAGGGGCGCGCGGTCTGCCCTAGCCGCCCCTCCTCTTCTCCACTAAGGCCCATCTTGGCCCATTAAATTCCCCGGGGAGCTCCGGTAACCCCCCCGGTACTCCGGTATATGTCTGAAACTCCCCGAAACCATTCCGGTGTCCGAACATAGTCGTCCAGCATATCGATCTTTACGTCTCGGCCATTTTGAGACTCCTCGTCATGTCCGTGGTCATATCCGGGACTCCGAACTACCTTCGGTACATCAAAATACAAAACTCATAATACTGATCGTCATCTAACTTTAAGCGTGCGGACCCTATGGGTTCGAGAACTATGTAGACATGACCGAGACATGTCTCTGGTCAATAACCAATAGCGGAACCTGGATGCTCATATTGGCTCCTACATATTCTAAGAAGATCTTTATCGGTCAAACCGCATAACAACATACGTTGTTCCCTTTGTCATCGGTATGTTAATTGCCCGAGATTAGATCGTCGGTATCTCAATACCTAGTTCAATCTCGTTACCGGCAAGTCTCTTTACTCGTTCCGTAATACATCATCCCGCAACTAACTCATTAGTTACAATGCTTGCAAGGCTTATAGTGATGTGCATTACCGAGTGGGCCCAGAGATACCTCTCCGACAATCGGAGTGACAAATCCTAATCTCGAAATACGCCAACCCAACAAGTACCTTCGAAGACACCTGTAGAGCACCTTTATAATCAGCCAGTTACATTGTGACGTTTGGTAGCACACAAAGTGTTCCTCCGGTAAACGGGAGTTGCATAATCTTGTAGTCATAGGAACATGTATAAGTCATGAAGAAAGCAATAGCATCATACTAAACGATTAAGTGAAAGCTAACGGAATGGGTCAATTCAATCACATCATTCTCCTAATGATGTGATCCTGTTAATCAAATGACAACTCGTGTCCATGGCTAGGAAACTCAACCATCTTCGATTAACGAGCTAGTCAAGTAGAGGCATACTAGTGACATTATGTTTGTCTATGTATTCACACATGTATTATGTTTCCGGTTAATACAATTTTAGCATGAATAATAAACATTTGTCATGATATGAGGAAATAAATAATAACTTTATTATTGCCTCTAGGGCATATTTCCTTCAGTCTCCCACTTGCACTAGAGTCAATAATCTAGATTACACAGTAATGATTCTAACACCCATGGAGTTTTGGTGTTGATCATGTTTTTCTCGTGGAAGAGGCTTAGTCAACGGGTCTGCAACATTCAGATCCATATGTATCTTGCAAATCTCTATGTCTCCCACCTGGACTTGGTCCCGGATGGAATTGAAGCGTCTCTTGATGTGCTTGGTCCTCTTGTGAAATCTGGATTCCTTTGCCAAGGCAATTGCACCAGTATTGTCACAGAAGATTTTCATTGGATCCGATGCACTAGGTATGACACCTAGATTGGATATGAACTCCTTCATCCAGACTCCTTCATTTGCTTCTTCCGAAGCAGCTATGTACTCCGCTTCACACGTAGATCCCGCCACGATGCTTTGTTTAGAACTGCACCAACTGACAGCTCCACCGTTCAATGTAAACACGTATCCGGTTTGCGATTTAGAATCATCCGGATCATTGTCAAAGCTTACATCGATGTAACCATTTACAACTAGCTCTTTGTCACCTCCATAAACGAGAAACATATCCTTAGTCCTTTTCAGGTATTTCAGGATGTTCTTGACCGCTGTCCAGTGATCCACTCCTGGATTACTTTGGTACCTTCCTGCTAGGCTAATAGCAAGACACACATCAGGTCTGGTACACAGCATTGCATACATGATAGAGCCTATGGCTGAAGCATAGGGAACATCTTTCATTTTCTCTCTATCTTCTGCAGTGGTCGGGCATTGAGTCTGACTCAACTTCACACCTTGTAACACAGGCAAGAACCCTTTCTTTGCTTGATCCATTTTGAACTTCTTCAAAACTTTGTCAAGGTATGTGCTTTGTGAAAGTCCTATCAAGCGTCTTGATCTATCTCTATAGATCTTGATGCCTAATATGTAAGCAGCTTCACCGACGTCTTTCATAGAAAAGCTCTTATTCAAGTATCCTTTTATGCTATCCAGAAATTCTATATCATTTCCAATCAGCAATATGTCATCCACATATAATATCAGAAATGCTACAGAGCTCCCACTCACTTTCTTGTAAATACAGGCTTCTCCAAAAGTCTGTATAAAACCATATGCTTTGATCACACTATCAAAATGTTTATTCCAACTCCGAGAGGCTTGCACCAGTCCATAAATGGATCGCTAGAGCTTGCACACATTGTTAGCTCCCTTTGGATCGACAAAACCTTCTGGTTGCATCATATACAACTCTTCTTCCAGAAATCCATTCAGGAATGCAGTTTTGACATCCATTTGCCAAATTTCATAATCATAAAATGAGGCAATTGCTAACATGATTCGGACAGACTTAAGCATCGCTACGGGTGAGAAAGTCTCATCGTAGTCAATCCCTTGAACTTGTCGAAAACCTTTCGCAACAAGTCGAGCTTTATAGACAGTAACATTACCGTCAGCGTCAGTCTTCTTCTTGAAGATCCATTTATTCTCAATGGCTTGCCGATCATCAGGCAAGTCAACCAAAGTCCACACTTTGTTCTCATACATGGATCCCATCTCAGATTTCATGGCCTCAAGCCATTTTGCGGAATCTGGGCTCACCATCGCTTCTTCATAGTTCGTAGGTTCGCCTTGGTCAAGTAACATGACCTCCAGAATAGGATTACCGTACCACTCTGGTGCGGATCTTACTCTGGTTGACCTACGAGGTTCAGTAGTAAATTGATCTGAAGTTTCATGATCAATATCATTAGCTTCCTCACTAATTGGTGTAGGTGTCACAGGAACTGGTTTCTGTGATGAACTACTTTCCAATAAGGGAGCAGGTACAGTTACCTCATCAAGTTCTACTTTCCTCCCACTCACTTCTTTCGAGAGAAACTCCTTCTCTAGAAAGGATCCATTCTTAGCAATGAATGTCTTGCCTTCGGATCTGTGATAGAAGGTGTACCCAACAGTTTCCTTTGGGTATCCTATGAAGACACATTTCTCCGATTTGTGTTCGAGCTTATCGGGTTGAAGCTTTTTCACATAAGCATCGCATCCCCAAACTTTAAGAAACGACAACTTTGGTTACTTGCCAAACCACAGTTCATAAGGCATCGTCTCAACAGATTCCGATGGTGCCCTATTTAACGTGAATGCAGCCGTCTCTAAAGCAAAACCCCAAAATGATAGCGGTAAATCAGTAAGAGACATCATAGATCGCACCATATCTAGTAAAGTACGATTACAACGTTCGGACACACCATTACAATGTGGTGTTCTGGGTGCCGTGAGTTGCGAAACTATTCCGCATTGTTTCAAATGTAGACCAAACTCGTAACTCAAATATTCTCCTCCATGATCAGATCGTAGAAACTTTATTTTCTTGTTACGATGATTTTCAACTTCACTCTGAAATTCTTTGAACTTTTCAAATGTTTCAGACTTATGTTTCATTAAGTAGATATACCCATATTTGCTTAAATCATCTGTGAAGGTGAGAAAATAACGATACCCGCCGCGAGCCTCAACATTCATTGGACCACATACATCAGTATGTATGATCTCCAACAAATCAGTTGCTCGCTCCATAGTTCCTGAGAACGGCGTTTTAGTCATCTTGCCCATGAGGCACGGTTCGCAAGTACTAAGTGATTAATAATCAAGTGATTCCAAAAGTCCATCACTATGGAGTTTCTTGATGCGCTTTACACCAATATGACCCAAACGGCAGTGCCACAAATAAGTTGCACTATCATTATCAACTCTGCATCTTTTGGTTTCAACATTATGAATATGTGTATCACTACTATCGAGATTCAACAAAAATAGACCACTCTTCAAGGGTGCATGACCATAAAAGATATTATTCATATAAATAGAACAACCATTATTCTCATATTTAGATGAATAACCGTCTCGCATCAAACAAGATCCAGATATAATGTTCATGCTTAACGCCGGCACCAAATAACAATTATTTAGGTCTAAAACTAATCCCGAAGGTAGATGTAGAGGTAGCGTGCCGACGGCGATCACATCGACTTTGGAACCATTTCCCACACGCATCGTCACCTCGTCCTTAGCCAGTCTTCGCTTAATCCGTAGTCCCTGTTTCGAGTTGCAAATATTAGCAACAACACCAGTATCAAATACCCAGGTGCTACTGCGAGCTCTAGTAAGGTACACATCAATAACATGTATATCACATATACCTTTGTTCACCTTGCCATCCTTCTTATCCGCCAAATACTTGGGGCAGTTCCGCTTACAGTGACCAGTCTGCTTGTAGTAGAAGCACTCAGTCTCAGGCTTAGGTCCAGACTTGGGTTTCTTCTCTTGAGCAGCAACTTGTTTGTTGTTCTTCTTGAAGTTCCCCTTCTTCTTCCCTTTGCCCTTTTTCTTGAAACTGGTGGTCTTGTTGAGCATCAACACTTGATGCTCCTTCTTGATTTCTACCTCTGCAGCCTTTAGCATTGCGAAGAGCTCAGGAATCGTCTTATTCATCCCTTTCATGTTATAGTTCATCACGAAGCTCTTGTAGCTTGGTGGCAATGACTGAAGAATTCTGTCAATAACACTATCATCCGGAAGATTAACTCCCAGTTGAATCAAGTGATTGTTATACCCAGACATTCTGAGTATATGCTCACTAACAGAACTATTCTCCTCCATCTTGCAGCTATAGAACTTATTGGAGACTTCATATCTCTCAATCCGGGCATTGCTTGAAATATTAACTTCAACTCCTGGAACATCTCATATGCTCCATGATGTTCAAAACATCGTTGATGTCCCGGTTCTAAGCCGTAAAGCATGGCACACTGAACTATTGAGTAGTCATCAACTTTGCTCTACCAGTCGTTCATAACATCTGGTGTTGCTCCTGCAGCAGGTCTGGCACCTAGCCGTGCTTCCAGGACGTAATTCTTCTGTGCAGCAATGAGGATAATCCTCAAGTTACGGACCCAGTCCGAGTAATTGCTACCATCATCTTTCAACTTTGCTTTCTCAAGAAACGCATTAAAATTCAACGGAACAACAACACGGGCCATCTATCTAAAATCAACATAGACAAGCAAAATACTATCAGGTACTAAGTTCATGATAAATTAAAGTTCAATTAATCATATTACTTAAGAACTCCCACTTAGATAGACATCCCTCTAATCATCTAAGTGATCATGTGATCCAAATCAACTAAACCATGTCCGATCATCACGTAAGATGGAGTAGTTTTCAATGGTGAACATCACTATGTTGATCATATCTACTATATGATTCACGCTCGACCTTTCGGTCTCAATGTTCCAAGGCCATACCTGCATATGCTAGGCTCGTCAAGTTTAACCCGAGTATTCTGCATGTGCAAAACTGGCTTGCACCCGTTGTAGATGGACGTACAGCTTAGCACACCCGATCATCACGTGGTGTCTCGGCACGACGAACTTTGGCAACGGTGCATACTCAGGGAGAACACTTTTATCTTGAAATTTAGTGAGAGATCATCTTATAATGCTACCGTCAATCAAAGCAAAATAGGATGCATAAAGATAAACATCACATGCAATCAATATAAGTGATATGATATGGCCATCATCATCTTGTGCTTGTGATTGCTACCTCTTGAGCACTGCGTTGGTTTTCCCTTGAAGAGGAAAGGGTGATGCAGCAAAGTAGCGTAAGTATTTCCTTCAGTTTTTGAGAACTAAGTATCAATCCAGTAGGAGGCTACGCGCGAGTCCCTCGCACCTACAAACAAACAAAAATCCTCGCAACCAACGCGATAAGGGGTTGTCAATCCCTTCACGGCCACTTGCGAGAGTGAGATCTGATAGATATGATAAGATAATATTTTTGGTATTTTTATGATAAAGATGCAAAGTAAAATAAAAGCAAAGTAAAAGGGCAATGGAAATAACTAAGTGTTGGAAGATTAATATGGTGATGATAGACCCGGGGGCCATAGGTTTCACTAGTGGCTTCTCTCAAGAGCATAAGTATTTTACGGTGGGTGAACAAATTAATGTTGAGCAATTGACAGAATTGAGCATAGTTATGAGAATATCTAGGTATGATCATGTATATAGGCATCACGTCCGAGACAAGTAGACCGACTCCTGCCTGCATCTACTACAATTACTCCACACATTGACCGCTATCCAGCATGCATCTAGAGTATTAAATTCATAAGAACAGAGTAACACCTTAAGCAAGATGACATCATGTAGAGGGATAAATTCATGCAATATGGTAAAAACCCCATCTTGTTATCCTCGATGGCAACAATACAATACGTGCCTTGCTGCCCCTACTGTCACTGGTAAAGGACACCACAAGATTGAACCCAAAGCTAAGCACTTCTCCCATTGCAAGAAAGATCAATCTAGTAGGCCAGACCAAACTGGTAATTCGAAGAGACTTGCAAAGATAACCAATCATACATAAAAGAATTCAGAAGATTCAAATATTTTTCATAGATAAACTTGATCATAAACCCACAATTCATCGGTCTCAACAAACACACCGCAAAAGAAGATTACTTCAAATAGATCTCCACGAGAGAGGGGGAGAACATTGTATTGAGATCCAAAAAGAGAGAAGAAGCCATCTAGCTAATAACTACGGACCCGAAGGTCTGCGGTAAACTACTCACACTTCATCGGAGGGGCTATGGTGATGATGTAGAAGCCCTCCGTGATCGATGCCCCTTCCGGCGGAGCTCCGGAACAGGCCCCAAGATGGGATCTCGTGGGTACAGAAGGTTGCGGCGGTGGAATTAGGTCTTGGGCTCCGTATCTGATCGTTTGGGGGTACATAGGTATATATAGGAGGAAGGAGTACGTCGGTGGAGCAACAGGGGGCCCACGAGGGTGGAGGGCGCGCCCCCTACCTCGTGGCCTCCTCCTTTGTTTCTTGACGTAGGGTCCAAGTCTCCTGGATCTTGTTCGTTGTAAAAATCACGTTCTCGAAGGTTTCATTCCGTTTGGACTCCGTTTGATATTCATTTTTTGCGAAACTCTGAAATAGGCAAAAAACAGCGATTCTGGGCTGGGCCTCCGGTTAATAGGTTAGTCCCAAAAATAATATAAAAGTGAATAATAAAGCCCAAGAATGTCCAAAACAGTAGATAATATAGCATGGAGCAATCAAAAATTATAGATACGTTGGAGACGTATCAAGCATCCCCAAGCTTAATTCCTGCTCGTCCTCGAGTAGGTAAATGATAAAAACAAATTTTTTGATGCGGAGTGCTACTTGGCATAATTTCAATGTAATTCTTCTTAATTGTGGTATGAATATTCAGATCCGAAAGATTCAAGACAAAAGTTCATATTGACATAAAAAATAATAATACTTCAAGCATACTAACAAAGCAATTATGTCTTCTCAAAATAACACGGCCAAAGAAAGTTATCCCTACAAAATCATATAGTCTGGCTATGCTCTATCTTCACCACACAAAGTATTTAAATCATGCACAACCCCGATGACAAGCCAAGCAATTGTTTCATACTTTTGACTTTTTCAAACTTTTTCAATCTTCACGCAATACATGAGCGTGAGCCATGGACATAGCACTATATGTGGAATAGAATGGTGGTTGTGGAGAAGACAAAAGGAGGGAGAAGATAGTCTCACATCAACTAGGCGTATCAACGGGCTACGGAGATGCCCATTAATAGATATCAATGTGAGTGAGTAGGGATTGCCATGCAACGGATGCACTAGAGCTATACATGTACGAAAGCTCAACAAAAGAAAACTAAGTGGGTGTGCATCCAACTCGCTTGCTCACGAAGACCTAGGGCATTTTGAGGAAGCCCATCATTGGAATATACAAGCCAAGTTCTATAATGAAAAATTCCCACTAGTATATGAAAGTGATATCATAGGAGACTCTCTATCATGAAGATCATGGTGCTACTTTGAAGCACAAGTGTGGTAAAAGGATAGTATCATTGTCCCGTCTCTCTTTTTCTCTCATTTTTTTATTTCGGCCTTTTCTTCTTTTTTTTATGGCCTCTTTCTTTTTTTTTCTTTTTTTTCTTCCGGAGTCCCATCCCGACTTGTGGGGGAATCATAGTCTCCATCATCCTTTTCCTCACTTGGGACAATGCTCTAAAAATGAAGATCATCACACTTTTATTTTCTTACAACTCAACAATTACAACTCGATACTTAGAACAAAATATGACTCTATATGAATGCCTCCGGCGGTGTACCGGGATGTGCAATGAATCAAGAGTGACATGTATGAAATAATTATGAACGGTGGCTTTGCCACAAATACAATGTCAACTACATGATCATGCAAAGCAATATGACAATGATGGAGCATGTCATAATCAACGGAACGGTGGAAAGTTGCATGGCAATATATCTCGGAATGGCTATGGAAATGCCATGATAGGTAGGTATGGTGGCTGTTTTGAGGAAGGTATATGGTGAGTGTAAGATACCGGCGAAAAGTGCGCGGTATTAGAGAGGCTAGCAATGGTGGAACGAAGAAAGGTGCGTATAATCCATGGACTCAACATTAGTCATAAAGAACTCATATACTTATTGCAAAAATCTACAAGTTATCAAAGCAAAGTATTACACGCATGCTCCTAGGGGGATAGATTGGTAGGAAAAGACCATCGCTCGTCCCCGACCGCCACTCATAAGGAAGACAATCAATAAATAAATTATGCTCCGACTTCATCACATAACGGTTCACCATACGTGCATGCTACGGGAATCACAAACTTTAACACAAGTATCTCTCAAATTCACAACTACTCAACTAGCATGACTCTAATATCACCATCTTTATATCTCAAAACAATTATCAAGCATCAAACTTTTCTTAGTATTCAACACATAAGAAAGTTTTTACTAATCTTGAATACCAAGCATATTAGGATTATTTAAGCAAATTACCATGCTATTTAAGAATCTCAAAATAATCTAAGTGAAGCATGAGAGATCAATAGTTTCTTTAAAACAAATCCACCACCATGCTCTAAACGATATAAGTGAAGCAATAGAGCAAAACTATATAACTCAAATGATATAAGCGAAGCACATAGAGTATTCTAACAAATTCCAAATCATGTATGGCTCTCTCAAAAGGTTTGTACAGCAAGGATGATTGTGGTAAACTAAAAAGCAAAGACTCAAATCATACAAGACGCTCCAAGCAAAACACATATCATGTGGTGAATAAAAATATAGCTCCAATTAAAGTTACCGATGGAAGTAGACGAAAGAGGGGATGCCTTCCGGGGCATCCCCAAGCTTTGGATTTATGGTGTCCTTAGATTATCTTGGGGGTGCCATGGGCATCCCCAAGCTTAGGCTCTTGCCACTCCTTGTTCCATAATCCATCTAATCTTTCACCCAAAACTTGAAAACTTCACAACACAAAACTCAACAGAAAATCTCGTGAGCTCCGTTAGCGAAAGAAAACAAAAGTCCACTTCAAGGTACTGTAATGAACTCATTCTTTATTTATATTGGTGTTAAACCTACTGTATTCCAACTTCTCTATGGTTTATAAACTATTTTACTAGCCATAGATACATCAAAATTAGTAAACAACACACGAAAAACAGAATCAGTCAAAAACAGAACAGTCTGTAGTAATCTGTAACTAACGCAAACTTCTGGAACTCCAAAAAATCATCCAAAATAGGACCACCTAGGAAATTTGTTTATTGATCAGCAGCAATTGGAATCAGTATTTTATCACGTTCTGGTGATTTTTAACAATTGTTTTTGTGAACAGAAAGTTTCTGGAAATTACAGCAAGATCAAATAACTATCATCCAAGAAGATCCTATAGGTTTAACTTGGCACAAACACTAATTAAAACATAAAAACACATCTAACCAGAGGCTAGATCAAATATTTATTCCTAAACAGAAGCAAAAAGCAAAAAAACTAAAAATAAAATTGGGTTGCCTCCCAACAAGCGCTATCGTTTAACGCCCCTAGCTAGGCATAACAGCAAGGATAGATCTAGGTATTGCCATCTTTGGTAGGCAATTCTTCAATAATACATCTATCATTCTTTAGAGTTTCTTTCTTTTTATCAATTATCAAACTTTTAGGAACAAGATCGAAAAACTCATTTATAGCAAATGGTTCCTTAATGATAGCAAAAAGGTTGGGATGAACACTTATAGATTTAAGCTCCGCAGTTTCCTTACTAGAGGGTTCACCCTTATTTTTAGGAACATACATAAGCTTGGCAATTTTATTTGGAGCACTTGGAGTATTCTTTACGCAAGAAAAAGCGGTTCCCAAGTTGGTAATGATACCCTCAAGTTTATCGATTCTAGTAGAATCCTGATTTATTTTCTCATTAACTATGGGTTCCTTCTCCTTAATATTTTTCAAAGTGACTCCTACTTTAGATCCGTATTGGGTAATTCGGTTGTGGATCTTTTTATCCAGATTTTCAATTAACTCTACAGTAGCAACTTTATTTTCAATAATTTCAAGTCTTTGCATTACATGCTCCAAAGTTAACATAGTTCCATTAACCAAAAGAGGTGGTGAGCCAAATAAATCTATCATAGCATTATAAGAGTCAAAAGTATGGCTACCCAAGATATTCCCTCCGGTAATGGTATCAAGAATATATCTATACCAAGGATTAGCGCCTACATAAAAATTGCGGAGAAGAACGGAAGTAGATTGCTTCCTGATAGATCTATTTTGAGCATTGCAAATTCTAAACGAAGCGTCATTTAGATTTTCTCCCTCCCTTTGTTTAAAATTCAGAACTTCATTCTCGGGAGACAACGGAGAAGATAAAGGACTAGCCATGACGACAAGGCGAGCAAGAAATCGACGAACGGAAAAGAGAGAGTGCGAATAAAACGGCAAGCGTGAAGTGGGGGAGAGGAAAACGAGAGGCAAATGGCAAATAATGTAATGCGGGAGATAAGGGTATGTGATGGGTACTTGGTATGTTGACTTTTGCGTAGACCTCCCCGGCAACGGCGCCAGAAATCCTTCTTGCTACCTCTTGAGCACTGCGTTGGTTTTCCCTTGAAGAGGAAAGGGTGATGCAGCAAAGTAGCGTAAGTATTTCCCTCAGTTTTTGAGAACCAAGGTATCAATCCAGTAGGAGGCTACGCGCAAGTCCCTCGCACCTACACAAAACAAATAAATCATCGCAACCAACGCGATAAGGGGTTGTCAATCCCTTCACGGCCACTTGCGAGAGTGAGATCTGATAGATATGATAAGATAATATTTTTGGTATTTTTATGATAAAGATGCAAAGTAAAATAAAAGCAAAGTAAAAGGGCAATGGAAATAACTAAGTGTTGGAAGATTAATATGATGATGATAGACCCGGGGGCCATAGGTTTCACTAGTGGCTTCTCTCAAGAGCATAAGTATTTTACGGTGGGTGAACAAATTATTGTTGAGCAATTGACAGAATTGAGCATAGTTATGAGAATATCTAGGTATGATCATGTATATAGGCATCACGTCCGAGACAAGTAGACCGACTCCTGCCTGCATCTACTACTATTACTCCACACATTGACCGCTATCCAGCATGCATCTAGAGTATTAAGTTCATAAGAACAGAGTAACTACTTAAGCAAGATGACATGATGTAGAGGGATAAATTCATGCAATATGATAAAAAAACCATCTTGTTATCCTCGATGGCAACAATACAATACGTGCCTTGCTGCCCCTACTGTCACCGGGAAAGGACACCGCAAGATTGAACCCAAAGCTAAGCACTTCTCCCATTGCAAGAAAGATCAATCTAGTAGGCCAAACCAAACTGATAATTCGAAGAGACTTGCAAAGATAACCAATCATACATAAAAGAATTCAGAAGATTCAAATATTGTTCATAGATAAACTTGATCATAAACCCACAATTCATCGGTCTCAACAAACACACCGCAAAAGAAGATTACATCGAATAGATCTCCACGAGAGAGGGGGGAGAACATTGTATTAGATCCAAAAAGAGAGAAGAAGCCATCTAGCTAATAACCATGGACCCGAAGGTCTGAGGTAAACTACTCACACTTCATCGGAGGGGCTATGGTGATGATGTAGAAGCCCTCCGTGATCGATGCCCCTTCCGGCGGAGCTCCGGAACAGGCCCCAAGATGGGATCTCGTGGGTACAGAAGGTTGCGGCGGTGGAATTAGTTTTGTGGCTCTGTATCTGATCGTTTGAGGGTACGTAGGTATATATAGGAGGAAGGAGTACGTCGGTGGAGCAACAGGGGGCCCACGAGGGTGGAGGGCGCGCCCTGGGGGGTAGGCGCGCCCCCTACCTCGTGGACTCCTCCTTTGTTTCTTGACGTAGGGTCCAAGTCTCCTGGATCTTGTTCGTTGTAAAAATCACGTTCCCGAAGGTTTCCTTCCGTTTGGACTCCGTTTGATATTCCTTTTTTGCGAAACTCTGAAATAGGCAAAAAAACAGCGATTTTGGGTTGGGCCTCCGGTTAATAGGTTAGTCCCAAAAATAATATAAAAGTGAATAATAAAGCCCAAGAATGTCCAAAACGGTAGATAATATAGCATGGAGCAATAAAAAATTATAGATACGTTGGAGACGTATCAGTGATCTCCATCTCCGAAGCACCGTCATGATCACCATCGTCACCGGCGTGACACGTTGATATCCATCATAGCATCGTTGTCGTTTCACCAACTATTGCTTCTACGACTACCGCTACCGCTTTGTGATAAAGTAAAGCAATTACAGGGCGATTACATTGCATACAATAAAGCGACAACCATATGGCTCCTGCCAGTTGCCGATAACTCGGTTACAAAAACATGATCATCTCATACAATAAAATATAGCATCATGCCTTGACCATATCACATCACAGCATGCCCTGCAAAAACAAGTTAGACGTCCTCTACTTTGTGGTTGCAAGTTTTACGTGACTGCTACGGGCTGAGCAAGAACCGTTCTTACCTACGCATCAAAACCACAACGATAGTTCGTCAAGTTAGTGTTGTTTTAACCTTCTCAAGGACCGGGCGTAGCCACACTCGGTTGAACTAAAGTTGGAGAAACTGACACCCGCCAGCCACCTATGTGCAAAGCACGTCGGTAGAACCAGTCTCGCGTAAGCGTACGCGTAATGTTGGTCCGGGCCGCTTCATCCAACAATACCGCCGAACCAAGGTATGACATGCTGGTAAGCAGTATGACTTGTATCGCCCACAACTCACTTGTGTTCTACTCGTGCATATAACATCTAGGCATAAAACCAGGCTCGGATGCCACTGTTGGGGAACGTAGTAATTTCAAATAATTTCCTACGCACACAAAGGATCATGGTGATGCATAGCAACGAGAGGGGAGAGTGTTGTCCACGTACCCTCGTAGACCGAAAGAGGAAGCGTTTAGCACAACGCGGTTGATGTAGTCGTACATCTTCATGGTCCAACCGATCCAAGTACCGAACGTACGGCACCTCCGAGTTCAGCACACGTTCAGCTCGATGATGTCCCGCGAACTCTGATCCAGCAGACATTCACGGGAGATTTCCGTCAGCACGACAGCGTGGTGATGGTGATGATGTTGCTACCGACGCAGGGCTTTGCCTAAGCACCGCTACGATATGACCGAGGTGGAATATGGTGGAGGGGGGCACCGCACACGGCTGGAATAGATCAATAGATCAACTTCTATGTCTAGAGGTGCCCCCCTGCCCCCGTGTATAAAGGACTAGGGGGAGGACGAGGCCGGCCAGGAGGAGGGCGTGCCAGGGAGGAGTGCTAATCCCACCGGGAGTAGCTCTCCCTCTTTTGCTAATTGGAGTAGGAGGGGGAAAGGAAGGGAAGGAGAGAGGAGGAAGGAAAGGGGGCGCCACCCCCCCTCCTTGTCCAATTCGGACTAGAGGGGGAGGGGCGCACGGCCTGCCCTAGCCGCCCCTCCTCTTCTCCACTAAGGCCCATCTTGGCCCATTAAACTCCCCGGGGGGTTCCGGTAACCCCCCGGTACTCCGGTATATGTCCGAAACTCCCCGAAACCATTCCGGTGTCCGAACATAGTCGTCCAATATATCGATCTTTACGTCTCGACCAGTTTTAGACTCCTCTTCATGTCTGTGATCATATCCGGGACTCCGAACTACCTTCGGTACATCAAAACACAAAACTCATAATATCAATCGTCATCTATCTTTAAGTGTGCGGACCCTACGGGTTCGAGAACTATGTAGACATGACCGAGACATGTCTACGGTCAATAACCAATAGCGGAACCTGGATGCTCATATTGGCTCCTACATATTCTATGAAGATCTTTATCGGTCAAACCGCATAACAACATGCGTTGTTCCCTTTGTCATCGGTATGTTACTTGCCCGAGATTCGATCGTCGGTATCTCAATACCTAGTTCAATCTCGTTACCGGCAAGTCTCTTTACTCGTTCCGTAATACATCATCCCGCAACTAACTCATTAGTTACAATGCTTGCAAGGCTTATAGTGATGTGCATTACCGAGTGGGCCCAGAGATACCTCTCCGACAATCGAAGTGACAAATCCTAATCTCGAAATACGCCAACCCAACAAGTACCTTCGAAGACACCTGTAGAGCACCTTTATAATCAGCCAGTTACGTTGTGACGTTTGGTAGCACACAAAGTGTTCCTCCGGTAAACGGGAGTTGCATAATCTCATAGTCATAGGAACATGTATAAGTCATGAAGAAAGCAATAGCATCATACTAAACGATCAAGTGCTAAGCTAACGGAATGGGTCAAGTCAATCACATCATTCTCCTAATGATGTGATCCCGTTAATCAAATGACAACTCATGTCCATGGCTAGGAAACTCAACCATTTTCGATTAACGAGATAGTCAAGTAGAGGCATACTAGTGACATTATGTTTGTCTATGTATTCACACATGTATTATGTTTTCGGTTAATACAATTCTAGCATGAATAATAAACATTTATCATGATATGAGGGAATAAATAATAACTTTATTATTGCCTCAAGGGCATATTTCCTTCAATCAGTGCCATCGAAGACAGAGCACGCAGCGGAGACTTTGATTATCCCTCCAGTCGACATAGCTAAAACTCCAGGTGGTTAAACCGAACCATACAGAACAAGGGAGCACCTTGCTCTGATACCAATTGAAAGTGCTAGTTATCAACTAGAGGGGCAGTGAATAGGCGACTTTTATGAAAGTCTTCAAAACATGAGAGTTTCAAAGACAAACAATATAAATGAACCTATTAACATGCAGCGAAAGGTAGACTACACTAGACCAGCCATAGTCAAGTAAGCAATGAAGTGAAAGCACGAAGACTATTAGCAGCTAGGTAGAATGGATCAGGATGGAAGATAGTATGAAGCCAAACAACAGTAGTGGTCACACAGAGAAGTCAATCAGATCAGGCAAGCAGGCAATGACTTCACGAAGACAAACTGTAAATAAAGAGAGGGAGGAGATAGAATGAGTTGCTTGGTGAGGACAGGGATTTGTTGGACCAGTTCCAGTTGTTGTGACAACTATACGTCTGGTTAGGGAGGCTGAGATTCAACTCAGAAGACCGCGTCTTCACCTTATTCCCCTTGAGCTAAGGACACTTAGTCCTCGCCCAATCTTTCTGGTAAGTCTTCAAGGTAGACTTCCGAACCTTCACAGACTTCGTTCACCAGCAATCCACAATGACTCTTGGATGCTCAGAACGTGATGCCTAACCGGCTGGAGGATTCACAGTCCTCAAGTGTAATAAGTCTTCAGATCACGCGGACAGAAAGACTTCAGTGATGCCTAACACTCTTTGGCTCTGGGTGTTTTGGGCTTTGTCCTCGCAAGGATCTCTCTCTCTCAAATGCTTCGGAGGTGGGTTGCTCTCAAACGACAAAAGCCGTGCACTAACTCTGAGCAGCCACCAATTTATGGTGTAGGGGTGGGCTATTTATAGCCAGGAGGCAACCCGACCTGATTTGTCCGAAATGACCCTGGGTCACTAAGGAACTGACACGTGTCCAACTGTCAGATTTCAAACACACGGGGCATCTTGACTTGGGCTACAAGTAAAGCTGACTCATCCAGCTCTGGATAAGATTTGCTCTCATTGTCTTCACTCGAAGACATAGGATTTGGTTGAGCATCACTTCAGTCACTCTGACTTTGTTCACTTGGACCCCACTTAACAGTGAGGTGGTTCCTATGACTCAACAAAGAAGAAAAGGAAATTACGAAACAACTATGTCTTCGCACTCCATAGTCTTCACGTGAATGTCTTCTCGAGTCATAATCTTTGTTGTGAATATCTTCACATACCACCATTTTCTTCAATGTACTTCGTGTATTTACTGATTTGTTATTTTTCATGCATTTACTGATTTTTTTTAGCTATATGACCCTGAAATTGAAAAGCATTCCAAATGAACTCTGAAAAGGTTAAAAGTTGGCATGGCATCATCATTTCACCCACATAGCATGTGCTAAAAAAGTTGAGAGGGTTACGGCAAAAATAGGATGCACTTCGTGTACAAAACGGACAATCTGTTTCGAGGTATCAGGCTTTCATACGGAAACTCGTCTGTTACAATAGGCATTTCATTTCTTCACATGTAACTGCAGTGATATTCTAGATCAAAGGCATCATCATAATAGTTGTGAAGAGAAAGTCTTCACTTTTTATTCGCTTGTGTCCTTTGCTTATTGCGCCGTAACCATGGATAATCTTCATCGTTTATCAGGGTGCTTGGGTCAGCCTTGACTTTGAAGGGAGGAATTACATGAAGCTTTTCATAATCTTCGGACATGTCTATCTTGCCCTCCACTCCCACGATGTCTATTTTTCCTGAAAGAAGTATGTGGCGCTTTGGCTCATCGTATGATGTGTTCGCTTCCTTATCTTTTGTTTTTCTCGGTTTGGTAGACATGTCCTTCAGATAGAAAACCTGCGCCATATCATTGGCTAGGACGAATGGTTCGTCTGTGTACCCAAGATTGTTCAGATCCACTGTTGTCATTCCATACTGTGGGTCTATCTGTACCCCGCCTCCTGACAGATTGACCCATTTGCACTTAAACAAAGGGACCTTAAAATCATGTCCGTAGTCAAGTTCCCATATGTCCACTATGTAACCATAATATGTGTCCTTTTCCCTCTTGGTTGCTGCATCAAAGCGGACACCACTGTTTTGGTTGGTGCTCTTTTGATCTTGGGAGATCGTGTAAAATGTATTCCCATTTATCTCGTATCCTTTGTAAGTCAATACAGTCGAAGATGGTCCCCTAGACAACGAGTATAGCTCATCACAAACAGTCTTGTCACCTCTGAGACGTGTTTCCAACCAACTGCCGAAAGTCCTGATGTGTTCACATGTAATCCAGTCGTCACACTGCTCCGGGTGTTTGGAGCGCAGACTGTTCTTGTGTTCATCAACATACGGGGTCACCAAGGTAGAGTTCTGTAAAACTGTGTAGTGTTCTTGAGACCAAGAATGCCCGTCCCTGCACATTATTGAGTCCCCTCCAAGCGTGCCTTTTCCAGTCAATCTCCCCTCATACCGTGATTTAGGGAGACCAATCTTCTTAAGGCCAGGAATGAAGTCAACACAAACCCAATGACATCCTCTGTTTGATGGCCCATGGAGATGCTTCCTTCTGGCCTAGCGTGGTTACAGACAAATTTCTTTAGGACTCCCACGAACCTCTCAAAGGGGAAAATATTGTGTAGAGATACGGGGCCCAGAATGACAATCTCGTCGACTAGATGAACTAGGACGTGCGTCATGATATTGAAGAAGGATGGTGGGAACACCAGCTCGAAACTGATAAGACATTGCGCCACATCACTCCTTAGCCTTGGTATGATTTCTGGATCGATCACCTTCTCAGAGATTGCATTCAGGAATGCACATAGCTTCACAATGGCTAATCAGACGTTTTCCGGTAGAGGCCCCCTCAATGCAACCGGAAGCAGTTGCGTCATAATCACGTGGCAGTCATGAGACTTTAGGTTCTGGAACTTTTTCTCTGGCATATTTATTATTCCCTTTATATTCAACGAGAAGCCAGACGGGACCTTCTTCATACTGAGCATGCATTCAAAGAAGATTTCCTTCTCTTCTTTGATAACAGCGTAGCTGGCAGGACCTTCATACTGCTTTGGAGGCATGCCGTCTTTTTCGTGCAAATGTTGCAGGTCCTCCCGTGCCTCCGGTGTATCTTTTGTCTTCCCATACACGCCCAAGAAGCCTAGCAGGTTCACGCAAAGGTTCTTCGTCACGTGCATCACGTCGATTGAAGAGCAGACCTCTAGGTCTTTCCAGTAGGGTAGGTCCCAAAATATAGATTTCTTCTTCCACATGGGTGCGCGTCCCTTAGCGTCATTCGGAACAGATAGTCCGCCGGGACCCTTTCCAAAGATTACGTGTAAATCATTGACCATAGCAAGTACGTGATCACCGGTACGTATGGCGGGCTTCTTCCGGTGATCTGCCTCGCCTTTGAAATGCTTGCCTTTCTTTCGACATTGATGGTTGGTCGGAAGAAATCGACGATGGCCCAGGTACACATTCTTCCTGCATTTGTCCAGGTATATACTTTCGGTGTCAGCTAAACAGTGCATGCATGCGTGGTATCCCTTGTTTGTCTGTCCTGAAAGGTTACTGAGAGCGGGCCAATCATTGATGGTTACAAACAGCAACACGTGCAGGTTACATTCCTCCTGTTTGTGCTCATCCCACACACGTACACCGTTTCCATTCCACAGCTGTAAAAGTTCTTCAACTAATGGCCTTAGGTACACATCAATGTCGTTGTCGGGTTGCTTAGGGCCTTGGATGAGAACCGGCATCATAATGAACTTCCGCTTCATGCACATCCAAGGAGGAAGGTTATACATACATAGAGCCACGGGCCAGGTGTTGTGATTGCTGCTCTGCTCCCCGAAAGGATTAATGCCATCTGCTCTTAAACCAAACCATACGTTCCTTGGGTCACCTGCAAACTCAGCCCGGTACTTTCTCTTGATTTTTCTCCACTGCGAGCCGTCAGCGGGTGCTCTCAACTTCCCGTCTTTCTTACGGTCCTCTCTGTGCCATCGCACCAACTTGGCATGCTCTTCATTTCTGAACAGACGTTTCAACCGTGGTATTATAGGAGCATACCACATCACCTTCGCAGGAACCCTCTTCCTGGGGGGCTCGCCGTCAACATCACCAGGGTCATCTCGTCTGATCTTATACCGCAATGCACCGCATACCGGGCATGCGTTCAAATCCTCGTACGCACCGCGGTAGAGGATGCAGTCATTAGGGCATGCATGTATCTTCTGCACCTCCAATCCTAGAGGGCATATGACCTTCTTTGCTGCGTATGTACTGTCGGGCAATTCGTTATCCTTTGGAAGCTTCTTCTTCAATATTTTCAGTAGCTTCTCAAACCCATTGTCAGGCATAGCATTCTCTGCCTTCCACTGCAGCAATTCCAGTACGGTACCGAGCTTTGTGTTGCCATCTTCGCAATTGGGGTACAACCCTTTTTTGCGATCCTCTAACATGCGATCGAACTTCAGCTTCTCCTTTTGACTTTCGCACTGTCTCCTTGCATCAACAATGACCCGTCGGAGATCATCATCAGGCACAATATCGTCTGGTTCCTCTTGATCTTCAACAGCTTCCCCTGTTGCAGCATCACCGTATTCCGGGGGCACATAGTTGTCATCGTCCTCTTCTTCTTCGTTGTCTTCCATCATAACCCCTATTTCTCCGTGCCTGGTCCAAACATTATAGTGTGGCATGAAACCCTTATAAAGTAGGTGGGTGTGAAGGATTTTCTGGTCAGAGTAAGACTTCGTATTCCCACATATAGGACATGGACAGCACATAAAACCATTCTGCTTGTTTGCCTCAGCCACTTCGAGAAAATTATGCACGCCCTTAACGTACTCGGAGGTGTGTCCGTCACCGTACATCCATTGTCGGTTCATCTGCGTGCATTATATATAATTAAGTGTGTCAAAAACCATTACAGAACATCATGGATATATAAGTGACCAAATTAATAGAAGTTCATCATCACATTAAAACCAAAGTACATACATACTTCTCATTGAACAAGATATAGCTCTCCAGAGCATCTAATTAAACCATACATTAAAACTATGTAAAACATTTCAATGCAACAAAAAATGCGATCATAATCGCAACCAAGGTAACAATTGATCCAACGACATAATGATACCAAGCCTCAGTATGAATGGCATATTTTCTAATCTTTCTAATCTTCAAACACATTGTGTCCATCTTGATCTTGTGATCATCGACGACATCCGCAAAATGCAACTCCAATATCATCTTCTCCTCCTCAATTTTTTTATTTTTTCCTTCAAGTAATTGTTTTCTTCTTCAACTAAATTTAACCTCTCGACAATAGGGTCGGTTGGAATTTCTGGTTCACATACCTCCTTGATAAATAAAATCTATGTCACGTTGGTCGGCATAATTGTCATAAACAATAAATGAACCAAATAGTTATAAAAGATAATATATACCACATCCAAATCATAGACAGGACGAGGGCCAACGGGGGCAGATACCAAAACCATCGCACTATATAATAACAAGCAATAATAAAAGTAAGAAAATTAGACAACTATCTATCTAATCATACAAGTAAGAATTTTTTTCTTTTAGAAAGAATATAAGAACAAGAGGCTCATCACGGTGGTGCCGGCGACGAGATCGGCGCGGGCGATCGACGGCGGTGAAGACGGGGACGGGACGTGACGGACCGCTAAACCTAGACAAATATCGAGGAAAATGGAGCTTGGAGGTCGAGTTTCGAGAGGAGAAAGCTTAACTAGTGTGGCTCGGGAATTTCATCGAACACCCCATGTGCATAGGAGGTGAGCTAGAGCACCACAAAGCTCTCCCCTCGCCGGCCAGAAAAACAGAGCAGTGTAGAGTGCTCTGCTCGCCGGCGAGGGGATATATATAGGCAACTCATTGGTCCCGGTTCGTGGCTGGAACCGGGACTAAAGTCCCCCCTTCTGTCCCGGTTCCAGCCACGAACCGGGACCAATGGCTGTGGACCAGTAGCGAGGACCATTGGTCCCGGTTCGTGCCTGGAACCGGGACAAATGGGTCCAGACGAACCGGGACAAATGCCCCACGAGGCCAGGCCGGCCCCCTGGGCGCACGAACTGGGACGTATGCCCCCCATGGGTCCCGGTTCATGACTGAACCGGGACTAATGGGCTGGCCAGGCACGAACCAAAGCCCTGTTTTCTACTAGTGTACTCACCTTTGTCCGTGCAGATGCGTTGATGCTCGGGTCCATGTATGCAAACTCAACGCCGGGCGCCGGTCCATGCGGGCGATGATGCTCCGATGGCGGTTCCTAGGTCACGTGCAACCTGCTCGACCACTGGAGCGTCGACGTCGTGGAGGTGGAGCGGCACCCGACGATGGAGTGCGGAAGGGCGCACAAAGGCGGCATGGACCGGTGGATCCATCGCATGACGGTGTTGCCACTATAGATTTTGCGTCCATGTCTGTGTGTCGGCTTCCCGAGTTAGGGCTGGACCGCACCATGCAGTGCCTCCGCTATACCGCCGGGATGTGCATATTTTTCTTAATTTGTAAAATCATAGCAGCGGCGGGTGAATATTGATGCCCGCCATTGCTAGTTTATGTCGTTAGTGCCATTAGTGTCGTTAGTGGGTTATACTAGTGGGGGGCACTAGGTAAAGCCCGCCAGTGCTAGGTCTTTACCCGTGACAGGCACACGCCCGCCACTGATGCCTTGTTAGCAATGGCAGAAGGTCAGTGGCGGGCGCCCGTGGGAGCCTTGCCCGCCACTGCTAGGCTTTTCCGCCCGCCACTGCTAAGCATTCCTGCAGTAGTGAGGAATATCAGTGGACCCTGCCTGGATCATGCATTTCTTTTTGTATTTTCGCTAGTGCCTAACTTCTCCAGAAGAAATACTATAGGTGGACCAATACATACAGCTGGTGTATGGGTTGATATACTACCAGTACTAGACAATTGACAATCCCAGCCTCTCTTAGAAAAAAAAAAACAGGAAGAATGAGACGGCACTCGGGCACTAGTATCATTTATATATGGCTATGTATACAGGTCAGGATAGAGGGCTAATCAAACAATGTATTCTTCTCCTCTGGATATACTCCAGCAATATGTCTAGAGGGCAACTTTTAAAATCAAATGTAACAAAACTGTTGTCCAGAAGCAACTTATCCTGCTCACGATAGTCTAGTATATATAATGAAGATGTGTCAATGACATTCCCGTAGCATATTTATCCAATGACATCTGCATATACTAATGTGGACAGAATCTTCAGATATGATGTGGCAAGGCTAATTAATGCACGTGTCAACGACTCAATCGCTATATGTTGCTTATCTGCCTTGTCTATGTTGATTTGTGCTAAGCTTTCAATACCCTCCGTTTCCAAGATGCAAGATGTATTTTCATTCGTTGAGACAAAACTCTAATCGATCCTTGTATCTGTTGGTTTTTGCTAAGCTTTCATTACCCTCCGTTTCCAAGATGAAAGATGTATTTTCATTCGTTGAGACAAAACTCTAATCGATCCTTGTCTCTGTTGATTTGTGCTAAGCTTTCATTACCCTCCGTTTCCAAGATGCAAGATGTACTTTCCTTCATTGAGACAAAACTCTAATCGCTAACTATATAAAGAGGATGTCATTATATTCATAATAGAATAATACATAATTATGACTACGATTTTGTATGACGTGAACCATCCTGGAATCATATTGATATTTTTTTTCCTAAAGTTGTAAAAAATAGCATACTTGTGTGCGTCTAGAGGACAGATGGGGCATAGTCGTTAGTTTTGGTAAACTGATAGGACCCTTTGGATATTTCACTTCATGTAAGTTGGATTTTTTAAAATCATGTCACCTTAGATCCTGCGGTAGCTTGATGCAAATTAACTTAATTTACTATTTTGGTAGCTTGCTAATCATGTTTCCTCACCACATTTCACATGTGTATGTTTATACATATCTTTTACATTTATGATTTTTACTATTTTTAAAACTTATACATATGATTTCGTAGTATGTTATATATATCGTAGTCATATGATACATGGACCAGAGAACTCTCCAACGCGGGCGACCATCATAGTAGCGTATTCATATAAAAAGTTGCTTGGCGTCTCTAATTACTGGTATGCGTGTATGTTCTTCTAGTTGTGATGCTACGTGGCTTTAATTTCCTCCATGCTAGCTCTTCACTATTAGGTCAAGCGTTGCTCTAATTAGTTGAGAACTTATCCACACAACGGAAAGGAAAAAAAAAACAGAGAGAAATTGAGGTCATGACCAGATGCAGACTGGGGCACAGTACCTGAACTGGACATGTAAATTATAGTAGCCGTATAAAAACATGCAAAGCAACTTTTTATATGAATACAGAAGGTAGGTATGATTTGTTATCTGAGATGCCCACAAGAAGACATCTGATGTGGAGGCGGGTCAAATGATACTAAACCAAGAAAACAAAGAGCGTCGGTACAGCCAGTCAGCCACGTAACGACTAGAGCTGAGCTGTAGGTGCATGCATGCTTGTTGCAGTGTCGTGCGGTATATTTAGTCGAGCTGGCCCGGTCAAATGATTATATACAAACCAAAAGAAAAACAAAGAGTACAGCCAGTTAGCGACGTAACGACTAGAGCTCAGCTGAGCTCTAGGTGCATGCATGCATGCTTGCTTGCACTATCGTACGGCATATTTTACCATGCCCCTTTCTTTTTCGTCTGTGAGGCATGTGCCCTGGCTGCGCAGCTCGCGACACGTAGCCATGCGTAGCTTCGACTGCAAAACAATCTCGCGTGCATGCACGTACGTACGTATTGCTGGTGTTGTCAAAATGTACTACCAGAAAACAAAGAGAGCACCGATGCAGAAACAGCCACGTACTGCCAGATTACCACGGGAGCGGAGCTGTAGGTGCATGCATGCTTCCTTGCAATGTCACAGACTCACAGTGACACATCACCCGGCTAGTACATAGCAGGCGACACGTACATGTCCTTCGTGCGTATCTCACTCGCTCCTGCGTGCACACGATTGAACTTTGAGTGCACCTTCTTCTTCTTTTTTTTCCATCGGACCTGCCTTGCCTTCTGCCGCAAGCAATTTTTTTCCTTTGTTCCATGCGTCAGGCTTGGAAGGCTACACGCTAAGCTTTTGCTTAAAGAAAACACGAAAGCCTCGCTGTGTTTACTGCTCATCAACAAAGTTACATCGTTTAATACAAATTGTAACAGAAAGTTAGAAAAGAAGAAAAATAGGGGAAACAAAAATTAGCCTTTTTTAGGGAAAGGTCTGATCTATTGCTCAAACTCCATAGAATGTGAGATACCGTTTGGATCGTGGGGATGGACCAACCACGAGTGCGCCCTTGTCTTAGGGAAAACGAAAATCTAGCTAGACTGTGAGCTTCGAAATTAGCATCACGGCCTTCAAATAAAAATTTACAATCGAAACTAAGAGCCCTGAGTTTGATCTCCTTGATGCTAGGGCCATACAAGCCATTGGAGCCCCTGGTGATATCATTGGCCACCTGTTTCGGGTCACACGTGATGATGAAAAGTTTTAGAAGAAGGTCCTTAGCCAAGGAGAGCCCCTCCCTACATGCAATTGCTTCCAGCATTGCCGCATCACAAACTCCTGTGATTACCAGCGAAGAGCTGCCCAGGTAATTGCCATTCTCATCTAGGCAAACCGCCGTTGTTGATCCTCCTCTACCATACCTCGAGAGGTCGGCGTTCACAAGGATCTTGGAGTATCCAACCCGAGGCACCCTTGGACTTATTGCTCTTGCATTAGTTGTACTAGCTCCAACAACTCTTGGTTTCTTCTCATTGATGATTTGTAGATCAGCAATGAACCTCTGTATGAAGGATAGTGTTGCATGTGGGCTTTGGATTTGCATGTGGGCTTTGGAATTCGCATTCATGGATCGCCTTATGTCTTGCCCACCACTTTGCCCACAATGTTACTGCAACTTGACAAAGCTTCATGAGACAGTGAACTCATTATGGTAAACAACCATTGCTTCACATTTGGTTTGGTAGAGGCGACTAACTAGTCAGCAAGCTCGTCGTCGACAAGTGCCTAGATTTTTTTTTTTAGAAAAGGAGGATGACCCCCGGCCTCTGCATCTGGGCGATGCATATGGCCACTTTATTAATTATTCTCACAAGATCATACAAAGTCATACAACAGTAAGACTAAAGCCGCCATCTAAGCAACAAATTGTCGCTACACCTATCCAGTTGATGAAGGGGCGCAGATAGCCTGGGTCTAATACCAAACAGACATCGCAGCCAAGCCTAACATCTAAGACCTGAGACCCCAACCTGGCCACTTGCCGGGTCTGGGGCACACACTGGTCCGGCGTGCTCTCAGAGGCCGCCGCCGCCAACTGCCACCGCTCCACTTCAGAACTATACTGATGCATCAACCTTGCTCGGTCTAGCTATCGTCGACGCCACCACGGCGCCCAACGGCACCTCCTCCCTGTGCGCAAACAGCTGAGCACGTCGCGGTCGCCACTGATACACCTCAGCGCCATGCTGCCAAGTACCACCAGCCGACACAACTTGAAGTCCATGGAAGATATGTCGTGCGTAGCACCTGCCGACCAGGCATGATAAAGCGTAGCACCTGTCGGTCAGGCATGACTTGACATCTCCAACGAAGCTCCGTGCAAGACGAAGCCGCTCCACCTCCTGCCTCTGACTTCCAGCGCTGATCCACAAACGATGCTCCCAAGAGAGAAACGACACCGCAGTGCCGTCATCGTCCGATCTGGAACACCAGATCCTAGGGTTTCCCCCGGAGCAGCACGAGTGGGTCGAGAGTAGTTACACGACGATGCCTTCATCAAGGTAATGGCATAGAACGCCGCCATCGCCTGCCGTCGGCTCGGTTTTCACCGGCAACCATGTCTCCCCAACTCGCAGCCGGGACTAGATGATGGATCTCGAGATCCGATCACCAAGCTTCTGACCGGCTACCGCCGACGAAGAAGATGACCACTACCACTGGCTACACCGGCCAGAACAGATCTGCCATGGGTGCCGCCAAGCAGTCCACCAGACCATTGACGCCGCCGCCGATCTAAAGCCAGATGACATGCCGCCGAAGACCGCATCGCGCTGCCGCCCGATCCAGGCCAGCCGCCGCCCGTGGCCCGAGGCAGGGCCGACCGCCGCCGCCGTCGAAGCCAACGTCGTCGTTTCTAGACCGGCCGCACCTCCACGCATGTTGGGGCCCCGCCACCCCTAAGACGCGGGAGGGAGGAAGAGCCCCCGCCACCGCCATCGGCCTCCAGGCGCAAGCTGGCGGCGTCCTCCGGCGGCGGCGGGAGGAGGGGAGGAAGATGGGCTAGGCCCCGGCGGCGGCTAGGGTTGGGGAGCCACCCGAGTCGCCCGAGCGGGGGGCGACGCGGGGGTCCTTTCCTAAGAGTTAATCTTATCCCGCCCCGACGCGGGCGACAAGTGCCCAGATGCACCATGAGTCAGGAGCTCCACACAGGCCACGGCAGCTGGTCGTGGACATGTTAATGTCTGCTCGCATGTCTTCAGTTGGCAGTGATTACTTGAAAAGCCCCCATAGAAATATTCGGACCTTGGATGGAACCGTTGCCCGTCATAGTTTTTTTGGATTTTATCCGTTTGGGTAGGGCATTGGGGCGGCGGGCGGTTTCCTAGATGCACTGGTCGTGCGCCCAACGCGTGAACGCACATCATCGTCCGACCGCCTAGAATTGTTTGCAAATGAAAATTTATCACCGCGGACGTAGTTCATGCTAGCGGCCGTAGTTCACATAGGGGGTGGCCGGCGCGATCACGATGCCGTCCAGTGAAGTGGAGAACCGGGTATGAGCATGCTACCTATGCAGATGAAAATCGGCCGTCTCCGGTGTTATGTAGAAGCTAGGCGAAGGGCACTATGGAGGGCGTGTGGCCGACGAGCCTGTGCTAGCCACGGCCATGGCAGGGACCAAGAGAACGGACAGGGGTGGTCGGCACAACCCTAGCATGAGAAGGGTGTGCGCCTTGGCGATGATGGCCTCCTTGTCCTTAACGGCAGCCGTGTGCTTCGCGGCCTGCAGCGCGGCGTCCTCGGCGGCGGCCTGCTCCGCCGCAATGGTCCGCCGGGACCTCCTCTTGGCCGATTCATGGTCGAGCCGCGCGAGCTCCGCTGGCGTGAGCTCCGACCGCAGCTTCTTCAGGCCCTTCTTCGCCGTGGAGCGCTTGGTGGCGACCAGGTCGCCGGGTTTCGTTAGGGTGCCGACCATGGAGAAGGGAGGGAGGGGAGCGAGGGGGAGGGAAGGAAAAGTGGACGTGTTGTGTCCCTGACAGGTGGGCCAGAGGAGGACAAGGGCGCGCGTCCCACCGGTCCGCGGCTGTCGATTCCGACGCAAACACGACCCAAATTTGAGCCGGGAATGCGTCGGCACGGGCAAAAGACAAACATGTATTTGTTTGCTCCCGCATATTGGGCTGTGTTTCGTGTCTGTTTACCCTTAAAAGAACGTTGTCGGGCCATTTGGGGTCAGCGTTGGAGTTGGCCGAAGCACGGCCACCGGCTCACATCCAGTGCGTGCTTCACGTGACCCAGGAGGGTTGTACCTTTAGGGCCAGTTTTTTTGGTGGCTTCTAGAATAAGTTGCAATAAGCTGCCCCCTACCTAGCTTATTCTAGAAGCCCAACCAAATTTATTTTTTTAGAAGCCTAGTAGTTAAGGCTTGACTAATAGGCTTATAAAAAGAAAATTTTGTTTGGGCTTCTAGAATAAGCTGGGTAGGGGGCAGCTTATTCTGGAAGCCCAAAAAAGCTAGCAAAAGAACTGGCCCTTAGACTTATCGTGCTCCAGTCCAGGGTACACGTTTTTTCTTTCAGGAACAGTGTATTTTTTTGCGGGCAAATCAGAAAGCTTTTATTCAACAAAAGTGTTCCCCGGGCAATCAGCATGGAGGCTGGCTACCAAGAAACTAGGAGTCTCCTCGAGCCAACATTCGGTCACATTCAAAGTGCATGCACGTTTCGCACAGAGATGCATCGGTAAGTTTGCTGGCCTGTTTACATGTTGAATCTCAAAAACTAAAAAAATCAAAAGCTAGCTCTCCTATTTAATCTAAGATAGGAGCCACAATCGAACGTGAATTGTGGCGGGTATACCAGAGTTGTACCAACTCTTGGCAATCGGTCTCCATTATCACATGCGAGAGACCTCGAAGATTTGCAAAAAGCGCTCCTTCACGCATCGATAAAGCTTCCATTATCATTGGATCTAAGATATCGCCGAACGGTTGCTCCATGCTCCCAATAACGCGGACGCGGAACGGGCTAAGCCACCCGCACCTCCTCTACCTTCTGCGGCGTTGAGTGCACCATCCGTCGTGATCTTGATCATGCCTGGCTCAGGCGGCCGCCGGCCATGACCTGGTAGTACAGCAGGTGTATTCTGGGGCAATTCCAGCAGCGCAAGGGCCTCTCTAGTCGACCTGATAGTGACTGTTGGGTCCCTCCCCTCTTCGCCATGCTTGATCCGGTTACGAGAATGCCAGATCGTCCACATGATGGTGATTACCTTTGCTCGATCTTCATCCTTGAACCGATCTCCACATAGAATATCTCTGGCCCAAGAACGTGGGTGTAAGCGAGGAAGCTGTAAGCCAAACCAGGCACAAGCTTCATCCCAGAAGCGACGTGCATGGGAGCATTGAATAAGAGCATGCATGAGGTCCTCCTCCTTAGCCAGACATACTTTGCAAGTGTCTAAGACTGCAATATGGCGATACTTGAGAGTGCATTCATCCGGTAGAATCCCTCGTAGTACCCTTCACCAGAACACTCATACCTTTGGGATCACTTTGAGTTTCCACAGGGCGTTCCACATCTGTTTGTTATCTCTTGAAGCGCCAGTAGCCGTCCCTTCCTCTAGCGCATTACGCTCGTTCTGAGTTACTAGAGCACGGTAGCCGATTTGATAGTGTAGTTGCCTGATCTTTCAAAGGCCCAAGCATAAAAGTCCTCACTTCCCCCCTCCCTCCTGATTGGGATGTTTAGGATGGCGTCAGGATTAGGGGTGATGAAGGTTGTTCGAATCAACTCCTGCCTCCACGACCAGTTCTCAGGATCGATGAGATCGGAAACTGTCCGAACATTAGTGTTCGGTGGCTTCAGCAATGGTGTCATAGAGATGATCCCAGGAATCCACTTATCAGTCCACACATCAATGGAATTCCCGTCTCCCACTCTCTTAATAAGACCCGCTTGCAATGCTCCCCTACTAGCAATGATAGCTCGCCAAGTTGCTGACGCCAATTTGGGAACAGGAGCATGCATAAAATCTGTATTAGGGTGGTAGCGGCCCTTCAGTACCCTTGCACAAAGAGAATTAGGCTTAGTCATAAGACGCCAACCGTGCTTCCCAAGAAGCGCAAGATTAAACTGATGGGGTCCTCGGAACCCCATTCCCCCTTTGCACTTTGGTGTTGCCAGATTATTCCAGGAAACCCAATGCAACACATTCTTGTCGATAGAGCTGCTCCAAAAGTATTTGGCTATTGGTGAAGTAAGACTCTTGCACACCTTTTTTGTGAGTAAGAATGTGCTCGTAGAATATGTGGGAATCGCCTGAACCACTGATTTCAACAATGTTTCACGGCCTGCACATGCAAGCAATTTTTCAGACCATCCCCGGATCTTCTCGCGAGCTCTCTCCCCAATGTGATCGAATGTCCCGCTAGTGATGCGTCCGACCGCCGTGGGCAGCCCCAGGTAACGCTCGCTGAAAGCCTCAACATCAATGGTGAGGACGGCTTTCAGCTGCTGCTTAAGCTGGGCCGGTGTGTTAGAACTGAAGTAAATGGAGCTTTTCGCACGATTAACACACTGTCCCGATGATTCACCATAAATTCTCAGAATTTCATTAAGTCTCTCGGCACTCTGGGTGTTTGCACTAATGAAGATCAGGCTGTCATCAGTAAACAGCAAATGTGTGACCCAAGGTGATCTATTGCTGACTCTTATGCCTCTGTCAATGTGCCCAACATTGTAAAACTTCAGTAAAGAAGAGAGGCCCTCCGGGCAGAGTAGAAAGAGGAACGGCGACGCTGGGTCACCTTGTCTCAGTCCACGCGAGGGCGTAAAAAAGGGTAGAAGCTCCCCATTGACTCGAACTGAGAAACGTACTGAAGATACACACTTCATGATCAGCCGAACGAATACAATGTTTAAGCCCGGCTTTGTCAAAATGGCCTTAAGAAAGTACCACTCGACTCGATCGTAGGCTTTCATCATGACTAGTTTAATTGCACAAGCATAGTTTTTCCCTTTCTTCCGTCTTTCATTGTGTGCACACTTTCGTATGCAACTAAGACATTATCGGTTATCAGACGTCTAGGAACAAAAGCGCTTTGCTCTTCACTGATGATCTCATCCCTGAATGCCCTCATTCGGTTTGTCACACATTTTGAAGCAATCTTGTAGAGAACCGAACAGAGTGCAATAGGTCTGTATTGTGAAATAGACTGAGGATGTCGTACCTTAGGGATCAAAGTGATAGAAGTGTCATTCAAACCTGCTGGTAGTTCTCCTCTATTAAAAAAGTCCAGTACCGCCGTGGTTACAGCCTCACCTAGTAAGCTCCAGTGACGCTGATAGAACCCCACAGTAAAACCGTCTACCCCAGTGCTTTGGAGGGAGCCATTCGAAACAAAGTTGTCCGGACCTCCGCCGCAGTATAGGGTTTTGTAAGCTCCACGTTCATGTCATCCGTGACCTTCACTGGAACATGGTTAAGAAGCTCGGCTGCATCCATAAATCCATGGGATTCATACAAATTTTGATAGAATGTCTGAACCTCGCTCTTATCTTCATCTTCGTTAGCACAAACCGAGCCATCCGCTCGGCTTAAACCTTGTATCCTGTTAATACGTTTCCTTTGTGCCGCCTGTGCTTGAAAATATGCAGTGTTGTGGTCGCCTTCTCTGAGGCAGGGGACACGGGACCACTGCCGTAGCCAGATCTCCTCTTGGTGTAGGGCCTCGCGCAGCTGACGTACCACTGCTTTTTCTTCCTCTGTTGGACCTCGACCCACCGACCGACATCTTAGATTGTCCAGCCTCTTCTGCAGTTGTCTGACTCGGCGAGTTAAACAGCCAAACTCGCGGGTACCCCAAGGTTCTAGCGTCGCCTTCAAATGGTTCAGTGAATCCGCAATACCTTGGAGTCCCGGTCCTCTATTTTCCTCCTACCACGCAGCAGCAACAATGCGATCATAATCCACATGCGATGACCACACATTCTCATATCTAAATTGTCTCTTGGCTCGTGATGTGTTCATAAGATTTTTCCCTTATCTCAGCTACAACAGAGCAATGATCAGATTCTACTGAAGGAATGTGTCTGATTCTGATATATTGAAAATGTTGCCGGAACTCTTCATTGGCAAAAGCTCTGTCCAGCCTCGCCTTTACATTCGCGTCACCTGACTGCGATTATCCCAGGTGTATGATGTGCCTGACCACCCCAAATCATGGAGAGCCACTTCATCGGTGACTTCTCTGAAAGCTCTCATTTGTCTCTCTGGCCTAGCTGCCCGAGTGAAGTGTTCGTTAGCGTAGAGAGTCTCGTTAAAATCACCCAAACAAATCGAGGCCGCGTGCGGCATGGCATACAAAGTGTGCAGGAAACGCCAACTATGATGTCTATCTTCAGCTCGAGGCGCTCCATAGAAACCAGTGAACCTCCACTCAAAAGAAAATTGGTCTTTATATTTAACTGTTACATCAATATGTCCAGAACTATAATTCTTTAGATCGACAATAACATCATGTGTCCAGAAAAGCCCAATACCACCACTTAGGCCTACACTATCCACTGTAAAGCACCCGCCGAAGCCTAGATTTCTCTGCAAGTCCTCAACTCTCTTCCCTTTTATTTTTGTTTCCATGACGAAGAGAATAGTAGGTCCTTCTAGCTTCACAATGCTGCGAAGCTCTCGAACCGCCTCGGGGTTCCCAAGCCCCCGGCAGTTCCATGAGAGGCAACTCATTGGGCTGGGCAGGACCGATCACCGGTCTCTGCCGAATTGTCAGGCGTAGGCCTCTTCTTCTTTGGTTCACGTACCAAGTCCTCATCATCCTCCCTCCCAGCAATGCTCGAGCTCGGATCATGATCTTCAGAGTGTTGAGCTGCCGTCAGTAGCAGCTGCTTTGGCCGATACACCACTGTGGGTCCTTCCTTCCTCTTAAAACGTGTCTTCTCTTTCTCTTTGTTCTTCAAGGGCGAGACCACCTCATCCCCCCCCCCCGTCTTGTTTGGATTTAGTACTCGAGTTCTTTGTCTCCTGTTTGCTGCTCTGATCAGACCTCTGTCCCCTGGAAGAATTTTCACTGCTTGCCGCGTATCTGTTCTCATCAGGAGCTCTCAGTTTCGGCCCAAAACGAAGCTCCCCCTTCTCATCTCTTGATCCTGGATTGGAGCAGTAGAGTTCTGAATGGCCCGGTCGTCCACAAGAGAAGCAGAAGTATGGGATCTGTTCATACTGTATGTCATAGGGGTCCACCTTCTTCCTCCTTGCAGAATCAATGAGCACCCTTCTCCTGAGCGGTTTGTTGACATCCACAGAAACCCTAGCTCGGAGATAGCCTCCATTGTGATCACACTTCGCAATCTGGGCCTCCTTGTCAATCATCCGGGCTATTGGGAGGCCCCATGCATCATCTCTTAGGTTGTAGGGTAGGTCAAGAACCCTAGCCCACACTTGCAAACGATCAAACTTGACTTCATCTGGGCGCATGCAATCTTCAAACTCGGCCAATATGACCGCGTTCTTGTTGATATGTCAAGGCGATCCAGCCCAAACTCTGTCATGATCTCGTTGGGACTCAAATTCAGCAACGAACATGTTCGTTCCAGTCAAACGGAACTGCAGTCATCTAGGGTTTCCCCATGCCGGTCGAAGAGCGTTGCCATTGGTATGTATATGATACTGGTTTCGGTATAGGACCTTGCCCGCCAGCAACCACTTCACCAGAGCACCTTCAAGGCGATTGTTGGTGTCAAAACCGGCGGATCTCGGGTAGGGGGTCCCGAACTATGCGTCTAAGGCGGATGGTAACAGGAGGCGGGGGACACAATGTTTACCCAGGTTCGGGCCCTCTCGATGGAGGTAATACCCTACTTCCTGCTTGATTGATCTTGATGATATGAGTATTACAAGAGTTGATCTACCACGAGATCGTAGAGCCCTAGAAGCTAGCCTATTATTATGATTGTTGTTGTCCTACGGACTAAACCCTCCGGTTTATATAGACACCGGAGGGGGCTAGGGTTACACAGAGTCGGTTACAAGGGAGGAGATCTACACATCCGAATTACCAAGCTTGCCTTCCACGCAAAGGAGAGTCCCACCCAGACACGGGACGAAGTCTTCAATCTTGTATCTTCATAGTCCAACAGTCCGGCCAAAGTATATAGTCCGGTTGTCCGATGACCCCCTAATCCAGGACTCCCTCAGTAGCCCCTGAACCAGGCTTCAATGACGATTAGTCTGGCGCGCAGATTGTCTTCGGCATTGCAAGGCGGGTTCCTCCTCCGAATACTCCATAGAAGATTTTGAACACAAGGATCGTGTCCGGCTCTGCAAAACAAATTCCACATACCACCGTAGAGAGTATAATATTCCACAAATCTAATCTGCTGACAACTTTTCATAACGTGACATCCTGCCATGGTTCGGTCATTATGAACCGTTTTTCCCAGCCTGCCACTGCACGTGTTGCGAGGCGGTTTTATTGGCACATCTTGTCGAAGCAGAGATCGTGTTCCCCTTATCACGGGATTCTCATCAATACGGGTGTGGGTAACCCAACCGTGCCATCAATCGCGGCGCTTGGGGAATAAGCGATTTTACGGGGCAAATAGGGAGGCGCACAGTTTCTACTGCCCTTATAAAGGGACAAGGACTCTTCTATTTCACCCATGCCTTCTTCTTCCCTTCCCATCCATTCTCGCGCACTCGAGCTCCAGCGCCCAAGTTCTCATTTTCTCCGCAAAACCATTCCAAACATGTCTGGAGCGGGAGGCAAGTGGATGGTCTCCTCCGTTACGGAGAACATTACGAAGCTCCGGGAAGCCGGATACCTGGCCGCAGACATCGCGCACCGGCTCCCAGACGCGGGGCAGATCGTCCCTACTCCAGAACCCCATGAGAGGGTTGTATTCCTTACCCACTTCGTCCGCGGGCTGGGATTTCCCCTCCACCCATTTGTCCGCGGGCTCATGTTCTACTACGGGCTGGACTTCCATGATCTGGCCCCCCAATTTCATCCTCAACATCTCGGCGTTTATCGTCGTGTGCGAGGCCTTCCTCCGCATCAAGCCCCACTTCGGCTTGTGGCTGAAGACCTTCAACACGAAACCGAAGGTGGTGGTCGGCCAGCAAGCGGAGTGCGATGGCGCCATGGTGGGCAAAATGCCCAACGTCACCTGGCTCGAAGGCTCCTATGTGGAGACCGTGAAGGGGTGGCAATCGGGGTGGTTCTACATCACCGAACCGCGCGACACCAACTGGGTGGCGGCCCCCGAATTTCGATGGCATCCCCATGCGACTCACCTCCTGGAAAGAGAAGGGCCTATCCTGGGTTCATCCGTGGAGCTGACTGGACTCCAGAACTATGTTAAAAACATGATAAGCAAGAAAATCAAGCTTGTCAACGTGGTCCAGGTCAAGCTCTTCCGCCGGATCCTTCCGTGTCAAAGACGGGCATTCAATATGTGGGAGTTCGACCCGGCCAAGCACCAGACGCTGTGAGAGCTTTTCAACACGACGCACCAAGACGTCTGGAAGGTGTTGTTCAAGGCCGCCGAGGTACCTCCTCCCCTTACCGAGGATCGCGGACTCAGCACAAAGCACCTTGCCAATCCGATAAGCTCTTTATATCTCATAAGATATTCCTTTCCCCAGTATAATCATGTGAGGTATCTGAGCCTCCACGCCATTTTAACAGGACTGGGTTGCGACAGCGGAGCGGATTGATTGTCCGTCTCCACTGCCCGAAGATCCAGCTAGGGCTCTCTTAACGGAGATGCTGGTCCCGGTGCCCTATGAGGCGCCGGAGAAGAAGGCCAAGAAGAAGGCCGCGGGGACCAGGAAAGGTCTCCGGCGCAAGGTTGTATCGGACTCATCATCCGATAACACCGAGGCGCCCTCTTCCCACGAAAACGAGGAGGAGGAAGAGGAAAGTTCTCCCCCCCCCCCCAGCCGGGGGAGACAAGAAAAGGAAGGCCGCCCCATCTGGGGAGGCCGAAGGGTCCAAGAAGGGAAGGACCCTCCCTCTGGACTACTCCATAACAGCCGCTTAAAGCGACGAGGAGTGGTTGCCCAGGGACAAGCCCCTGGCGAAGTCGTAAGTATCCGGATACCATAATAGTTCTGGTATGTTTTGTTTTATTGCTTCTTATCATGCTAAACATGATCATGCAGTCCATCCAAAGCCCATATCGACGTATCCTCTTCGGATGAGTCTTTGGGCCAGTCGGCGATGAACAACGATTCACTCCCGACCGCCACCTCCCCCCGCCCTACGGACGACGTCGAGGTGCTGTCTCAAAGGGCACTGAACCAAGGGGAGGTAGTTCTGGAGGCGGCCCAAGGCGACATCCCAGACGCTGGGCGCATGGGGGGCAAGACTCCCATGGGCTCTAATGATGGGGGCAGCAAGTTCGGCCCCCAGCCGAATACTGCGCTGGAACCTCCAGTGGTTCCGGACTCTGTCAAGCGACCCCTCGCTAAGGGGGGCGAGCCATCTGTGCCGATGGCCTTTGTCCATCAAGAGGCATCGGACAACTTGCTGGAAGCGCTTCGCGGCGCTTCCATTGACGAAGAGCACCGCATTATCATGAGTGCGGTGGTAGAGAAGGTTCGGTCCGCCAAAAGCGGACCGACTGAAGCCTGTGCCAGCCTCCTAACAGGCTTTGAGGTAAGTAATTAGATTATGAAAAAATGTTACAACATAGACAGTAGCCCCTGATGCTCTGTTTGGTGTTCGCAAAGAAAGGCCGAACAGAGGATCAAATAATAATCACAGGAATCTAATCAGAATATGTCTATGTGAATAAGCAAGCTTCGCTGCTGGCCGCTGCCGCTCGTACTGCGGAGGTCTCCGCACTGAAGCGGGACCTTGAGCGGTCCGAGGAAGAGCTCGGCCTTACCAAGAGGCAGCTCGAAGAGAACAAAGGTAAGTGATACCCCGTCTGTATATTGATAAAGAAAAAAGAAGGTGGTTGTTAGATCATAGGATCGTCATGAATTTTGCTAGAGGCCACGACCGAAGTGGCGGCCCTGAAGAAAGCGTTGTCCGAGGACGAAGACAAAGCGGCCAAGGAGTGCACCGAGCGCGAGAAGCAAGAGGCCCGAGTCGGCGAGGTCCAGTAAGAGCTCCAGGATTTTGTCAAGAAATACAAGTCCTTGGAGCGTGACTCTAAGACGCAGGGGTCCGAGCTTGCGAAGGCCCTCGAGAACGCACAAATGCCAAGGCCGAAGCCCAAAAGGCCCTCCAGGAGATTCAGGCGGTCAAGAAGATAGCGGCGGGTAAGGCATTCATTATGAAAAGCAAGCATGTGAAGGAAACTTTCCTTTTACTTACCCGAATTCGGAGCTCTCCAGGAGCGTTCGCAGATCTACCCAGCAGTGTATCGGATGCCGCGGAGTTCTACCGGGCCGAGGAAGGGAGCTCGACGGAGAAGTTGTTCTGGTCTCAGTATACTGGGACCGAACATCCGATGCCCTTGAGCGACCAGTTGAAGCAACTGGTCGAGCATCACAAGGCGGCCGAACTGGCCATGAAGGGTCTCATAGTCCAGATGTGGCCTGGCGAGCCCCTGCCTGGCAGTTACTTCGGCCTGGTGAAGCGACTTGTGAATGCCTGCCCACGGTTTGAAGTCATAAAGCGGTCCATCTGCATTGAAGGTGCGCGCAGGGCCTTTGCCCGTGCGAAAGTGCACTGGGCGAAGATGGACGCCGAAAAGCTGGTGAAGGAGGGGCCGCCGGAGGGCAAGGAGCATCACCACCCCGAAAAGTATTATGACAGTGTCCTGAAGGGTGCTCGCCTTGTGGCGGAGGAATGTGCTAAGGATGTAATATTTGAATGAATGCACTCATGTGATCCTGTAATATGAAAACGAGTTCATGTGCGCTATATAACGCTTGTTGATTTAAAATATTACCTTCTGTGCTGCCGTTTATAAAATCTGAGAGTTGGCTAGTCGTCGGCGTCTGCCCCCATGTAACTAGTACTGAGGTGTTCGGGATAAACCTGATCACTCTTTATCCCAGTTTTGGGTCCTTTGAAGGAGGTGTTCAGCACAACGAACCAGGCAATCGGACTATAAAGCTTTATCACTCTCACTTAGCCATAGAAGTCTACAATTTTAAATTTTGGCGAAGCCCCTAGTATTCGGAAGGCCGAACTTGGGGCGCTATGTACGCCTAAATCGGACAAGGCCGACTCCTCGCCCGAAGCGGAAAAAATCTTTAAGGATTTGAAACCTCTCAAACAGCGACCAGCTCTCGCCGCATCATGACGGTCAGTTTTCGGCTTTCTCTACTGAGGTGCTCATCCGGAAGAACCGGGACACAATCGCAGTAGTTCTCCCAGTGCTACCTTAGCCGATATAGCGGAACGTAAGGTACCAAAACATGGGAGCCGGGCAAACCCAACTATTGACCCAAGACATGATTCGGAGCTGATGCATATAATGCTATAAGTTCGGGGTGCCGCACTGTCAAAAGTGTTCGGACTTTTCATTCTGTGATATGGAGTACACTAAAGCCCCTGGCGCACTGGACGTATCAGAATGTACGGGTGCAATTTGTCGTAAATAAGTAGACAAGGAAAAAAGATGAAGGAATGCAATAATGAGCTAATGATGTTCATTATTATTTAAATGATACGTCAAAGCGTATGTGTACAAGTAGTGCAATAAGTAAAAATAGGACTACTTGACATGTCCTATCCAAGGGCAAGCTGCGTGTGGGTATGTAAAACAGGTATATCGATCGTTATCAGAAACCACCTGGGGATTCCCTTGTACGTCAAATCTTCTTGCTTCCTTGGTGTTTCTTTCCCGTGACGGGTCCGATAATCAGGCGATCGGAGAGGGCCTTCAGAGAATAAGGGCCTGAAAGGAAGAAAATGTTAAAGATATACGGGTCCTAAAGCGGTTGAGCCGCATTGTGGGCCGTGCCATAGCCGTGCCTCCGCCTATGCCCATGGTATATTGAGTGCGTAATTATGTACGCGCGGCGCAAATTTCGCCGCTTGACTGGGACTAGGACGGAGGCCGAATTGCTAGGCGAGCTCTGAACGTGCCTGGCGATCCTGTTGCAGGGTATTCCGGACTCGCTTGAAGGTGTCCAGGGGCTTTTTCGCCGAATTGGCGGTTTGCCTCAGAAGGTTGCTTTGCACTTCTGCTGCGAGGGCCGCAGTGTGCTCCTCCGTACGGAGCGAGCGTTCTGTGTTTCCATTAACTGTTATAACCCCGTGAGGTCCTGGCATTTTGAGCTTGAGGTATGCATAATGCGGTACCGCATTGAATCTAGCGAATGCGGTTCGTCCGAGTAATGCGTGATAGCCACTGCGGAAGGGGACGATATCGAAGATTAACTCCTCGCTTCGGAAGTTGTCCGGAGATCCGAAGACCACTTCCAGTGTGATTGAGCCCGTGCAACAGGCCTCTACACCTGGTATGACACCTTTGAAGGTGGTTTTTGTGGGTTTGATCCTCGAGGGGTCTATACCCATTTTGCGCACTGTATCCTGATAGAGCAGGTTCTGGCTGCTGCCACCGTCCATAAGGACTCGAGTGAGGTGAAATCCGTCAATGACGGGGTCAAGGACCAATGCGGCAGAACCGCCATGACGGATACTGGTGGGGTGGTCCCTGCGATCAAAAGTGATCAGACAAGAAGACCATGCGTTGAACTTTGGGGTGACTGGCTCCATCGCATAGACGTCCCTTAGTGCACGCTTCCGTTCCCGCTTGGGAATATGGGTTGCGTATATCATGTTCACCGTTTTCACTTGGGGAGGAAATTTCTTCTGTCCTCCTGTGTTCGGCGGCCGGGGCTCCTCCTCGTCGTTGCTATGCAGCCCCTTTTCCTTGTTTTCGGCATTCAACTTGCCGGCCTGTTTGAACACCCAGCATTCTCTGTTGGTGTGGTTGGCTGGTTTATCGGGGTGCCGTGAATTTGACACGAGCGATCGAGTATGCGGTCCAAACTGGACGGGTCCGGATTGCTTTTTTTGAACGGCTTTTTTCGCTGACCGGATTTAGAGCCACTGAATCCGGCATTGACTGCCGTGTCTTCGGCGTTGTCACCGTTGTTGCGGCGCTTGTGTCTGTTGCGACGTGGCCTGCCGTTGCTGTCTTTGGCATCTGAATTGCCAGGATTTCTTGATGTGTTGTTGCTGCGAGCCAGCCAGCTGTCCTTGCCCGCACAAAAGCGGGTCATGAGTGTTGTGAGGGCTGCCATGGACTTCGGCTTCTCTTGGCCGAGGTGTCGGGCGAGCCACTCGTCGCGGATGTTACGCTTAAATGCCGCTAAGGCCTCGGCATCCGGACAGTCGACAATTTGGTTCTTTTTAGTTAGGAACTGAGTCCAGAATTTCCTGGCTGGTTCCCCTGGCTGTTGGGTTATGTGACTCAAGTCATCGGCATCCGGTGGTCGCACATAAGTGCCCTGGAAGTTGTCAAGGAATGCGTCTTCCAAATTCTCCCAACTGCCAATGGAGTTTGCCGGCAGGCTATTCAACCAATGCCGAGCCGGCCCTTTGAGTTTTAGTGGGAGTTACTTGATGGCATGTAGATCGTCACCGTGGGCCATGTGGATGTGGAGGAGGAAATCTTCAATCCATACCGCGGGGTCTGTTGTACCATCATATGATTCAATGTTCACGGGTTTAAAACCTTCTGGAAATTCGTGATCCATTACTTCATCAGTGAAGCATAGGGGGTGTGCGGCGCCTCTGTGCCGGGCTATGTCACGACGCAGTTCATATGAGTCTTCTCTGCTGTATTCGGCCCGGCTAGATTTGCTTTTAGTATATCTGGCGTGACGGTCGTCGTCACGCGTTGGGGCGCGCCCCCGTGATCCGTAGATTGATCTTGTATGTCCTGCTTTGTTTTCCAATACGTCTCGCAGGTCCTGCGTGTTGCCCCGGGCCTTGGTGTTTTTGTTTGGCTGGCGGCAGGGTGCGGGCTGGACTTCGGGCTGATATGCCGCTTTGTCTCGGCCACAAGGTGGCCGGTCAGCCGCATCATACGTTGGAAGTGTAGGCTTTAATGCCTCCTCCTCGAGTTGGGGTAGCAATCTGCGCTTTGGGTAACTTTTGGTTGGGTGCTCGAGTTCGTATTCCTCGGCCGCCAGGACCTCGGTCCATCTATCCGTTAGCAGATCTTGGTCAGCTTGAAGCTGTTGTTGCTTTTTCTTCAGGCTTTTTGTTGTGGCTATAAGCCGGCACTTGAAGCGCTCCTGCTCGACGGGATCCTCGGGCATGATAAATTCTTCGTCGCGGAGGCTCATCTCGTCTTCGGAGAGGGGCATGTAATTGTCATCTTCTGATTCTCCATCTGCTGCCTGTTCCTTAGGGCTAGCTTGCCCATCATCCTGCTCGAAGCCTGGCTGGAGGGGATTGTCTTTGTCTTCGGCACTATCTGCAGCGTTATTGTCTTTTGTGCCGGTATCGCTGCTTTTGCTATGGCGGGGCTTAGAGCGGCGCCGATGACGTCGGTGCTTAGATTGCTTCTCGAGGGGATTATCCTCCGTTGCCTTATTGCCATCACTTTCTTTGGGGGTGTCCACCATGTATATATCATATGATGAGGTGGCAGTCCAGCGCCCTGTGTGCGGTGGTTCCTGTTCTTCTCCTGCATCGTCATCCATACCGTCGATGTCTTCGGAGCCGAAATCGAGCATGTCGGTTAAGTCGTCGATAGTGGCTATCAAGTGGGTGGTGGGTGGGGAATGAATTTCTTCATCGTCTGCTTCCCACTCAAGCCGGACATAGTTCGGCCAAGGGTCTCCTGACAAGGAGAGAGACTTCAATGAATTTAGCACGTCGCCCAAGGGCGAGTGCTGAAAGATATTCGCGGAGGTAAACTCCATGATCGGTGCCCAATCAGATTCGATAGGCACGGACACAGGCGGTTCGGAGCCCGTGGCCGGGGGCGAATCCAAGGGTCCGGCAACACAGGTCTCATAGGAGGTAAAGTCAGTATTCGGCTCTATCACCGTTGAGTGTGCGGCCTCCGTGGCGGGGTCCATCCACCCGTCCTCGGACGGCGCGATCTGCTCCGGATTGAGGGCCGGAGTGGCCACAGGCGTGATCTCCCGAACACCGTCCGACGGCAGAGCTAAGTCATGCTCGTCGTGACTGTGCGGCGCACCTGACATGGGCTCGAATCCGTCGAAGATCAAGTCTCCGCGGAAGTCGGCAGTATAGTTTAAGTTTTCAAACCTGACCTGACGGCCAGGGGCGTAGCTCTCGATCTGCTCCAGATGGCCAAGCGAGTTGGCCCGCAGTACAAAGCCACCGAATACAAAGATCTGTCTGGGGAGAAAAACCTCACCCTGGATCGCATCGTTGCCGATGATCGAAGGAGACATCAAGCCTTTATCGTGACGGATAGTGGAACTCTCAATGAAAGCACCAATGTCGGTGTCAAAACCGGCGGATCTCGGGTAGGGGGTCCCGAACTATGCGTCTAAGGCGGATGGTAACAGGAGGCGGGGGACACAATGTTTACCCAGGTTCGGGCCCTCTCGATGGAGGTAATACCCTACTTCCTACTTGATTGATCTTGATGATATGAGTATTACAAGAGTTGATCTACCACGAGATCGTAGAGGCTAAACCCTGGAAGCTAGCCTATGATTATGATTGTTGTTGTCCTACGGACTAAACCCTCCGGTTTATATAGACACCGGAGGGGGCTAGGGTTACACAGAGTCGGTTACAAGGGAGGAGATCTACACATCCGAATTACCAAGCTTGCCTTCCACGCAAAGGAGAGTCCCACCCGGACACGGGACGAAGTCTTCAATCTTGTATCTTCATAGTCCAACAGTCCGGCCAAAGTATATAGTCCGGCTGTCCGAGGACCCCCTAATCCAGGACTCCCTCAGCGATCATCAATCACGAGGGGGGTCGGCTCTTCCTCGGATATGTCCAGCTTCCCCAGAGCTTCCTCTAGTTTCAACCTTGCCGATCTAGGGTTGCTCGAGCCCGAGTTCTCCTGCGTCTCTTCCGCCGCGGGTGGTTGATGTCTACTACGCAACCTTCTTGTAGACGTTGTTGGGTCTCCAAGTGGAGAGGTTTGTAGGACCGTAGCAAATTTCCCTCAAGTGGATGACCTAAGGTTTATCAATCCGTGGGAGGCATAGGATGAAGATGGTCTCTCTCAAACAACCCTGCAACCAAATAACAAAGAGTCTCTTGTGTCCCCAACACACCCAATACAATGGTAAATTGTATTGGTGCACTAGTTCGGCGAAGAGATGGTGATACAAGTGCAATATGGATAGTAGATATAGGTTTTTGTAATCTGAAAATATAAAAACAGCAAGGTAACTAATGATAAAAGTGATCGCAAACGGTATTGCAATGCGTTGAAACAAGGCCTAGGGTTCATACTTTCACTAGTGCAAGTTCTCTCAACAATAACATAGTTGGATCGTATAACTATCCCTCAACATGCAACAAAGAGTCACTCCAAAGTCACTAATAGCGGAGAACAAACGAAGAGATTATGGTAGGGTACGAAACCACCTCAAAGTTATTCTTTCCAATCAATCTGTTGGGCTATTCCTATAAGTGTCACAAATAGCCCTAGAGTTCGTACTAGAATAACACCTTAAGACACAAATCAACCAAAACCCTAATGTCACCTAGATACTCCAATGTCACCTCAAGTATCCGTGGGTATGATTATACGATATGCATCACACAATCTCAGATTCATCTATTCAACCAACACATAGAACCTCAAAGAGTGCCCCAAAGTTTCTACCGGAGAATCAAGACGAAAATGTGTGCCAACCCCTATGCATAGGTTCATGGGAGGAACCCGCAAGTTGATCACCAAAACATACATCAAGTGAATCACGTGATATCTCATTGTCACCACAGATATGCACGGCAAGACATACATCAAGTATTCTCAAATCATTAAAGACTCAATCCGATAAGATTACTTCAAAGGGAAAACTCAATCCATTACAAGAGAGTAGAGGGGGAGAAGCAACATAAGATCCAACTATAATATCAAAGCTCTCGATACATCAAGATCGTGCCAAATCAAGAACACGAGAGAGAGAGAGAGAGAGAGAGAGAGAGAGAGAGAGAGATCAAACACATAGCTACTAGTACATACCCTCAGCCCCGAGGGTGAACTACTCCCTCCTCATCATGGAGAGCGCCGGGATGATGAAGATGGCCACCGGTGAGGGTTCCCCCCTCCGGCAGGGCGCCGGAACAGGATCCCGATTGGTTTTTGGTGGCTACAGAGGCTTGCGGCGGCGGAACTCCAGATCTATTCTGTTCCCCGAAGTTTTTAGGGTATATGGGAATATATAGGAGGAAGAAGTACGTCAGGGGAGCCACGAGGGGCCCACGAGGGTGGAGGGCGCACCCTAGGGGGGTGGGCGCGCCCCCCTACCTCGTGGCTCCCTCGTTTCTTTCCTGACGTGCACTCCAAGTCCATCAGGTTGCTTTCCTTCCAAAAATAACTTCTCCAGAAGGTTTCATTCGCGACTCCGTTTGATATTCCTTTTCTTCGAAACACTGAAACAAGGGAAAAAACAGGAACTGGCACTGGGCTCTGGGTTAATAGGTTAGTCCCAAAAGTAATATAAAAGTGTTTAATAAAGCCCATAAACATCCAAAACAGATAATATAATAGCATGGAACAATCAAAAATTATACATACGTTGGAGACGTATCAGTGGTGTTGCCATCGCCCCGGCCGAGTCCTTGGGGCAGCCCACTGATGGGATCCGCGGCCGCCGATCAGTTTCCATGTCGAACCCTAGCGCCGCCAGAGAGCCCTAGGTTTCGGGGAAAAGATGTGCATTTTAATTGCGAGTTTTTTAGGAACAATGTACTCCATGGTAAGTTCTCCCACACCTGACGCCGCGTTGCCCGATAGTAAAGCCGAAGCGTATTTGACTGTGGCACGATATGGGCCCTTTCTGCGAATCTTTTTTTCGCAGCTATGCCTCTCGCTTGGGAGACCTTCCCATGTCCCGCCTTTGGGGATCAACTGGTCGTAGCTTCCTGCTGTGGTGCGAACTCTGTGGTTGAATGGTTAGAGGGACAGTGATATCCCTAGCCAACCAGGCTTTAAGTCCTGATGCTCGTATTATTTCTGGATTTATTTCAAGATTTTCGGCAATGCGCTTTCAGTGGAAGGAGACGTTCTCGTCGACAACGGGGCACCTATGGTGACTTTGTAAATCTCAAGATGATATGCCAGCTCAGTCTCTTGAAGGTGCTCATAGGGTGTGCGTGTGTGCGTTCATAGGGTTGAGTGTATGCGTGTATGTATGAGCGCTTGCGTCTGTACTGTGAAAAAAGCTTACTGCAGTGGTTTTAGGAAGGCTCTGTGGACTGGTTTGGACTGGATTTAGGACCTTTTCTGTGCTTTCTTTTTGGTCTGTGTTTCTATGTGTTTTTATCGATTTTTTATTTCTATGTTATTATCTTTTTTTCTAATACTTTCTCTGTAAAGAAATATAAAAGCGTTCACTACCTTAATGATCTAAACGCTCTTATATTTCTTTACAGAGAGAGTACATGTCAACTTTTTCTAATACACATCTTTCGTATACCCGCGTAATATTTTTTTAGAAATACATTACGAACATTTTATCAAAGATATTTTTATTATTTTCTTCAAATAAATGTTAAAAAAATTGAATAAACATATTATATTTGTTTGAATTGTAAAAAGCCATTTTTTCTAAATTATGCACAAATTTCATAGATTTTATTAACTTTTTCTAAAATGCAATAAACATATTTTTTTGAAATGTGTGAGTATTTTAAAAATGCCATGAGCATTTTCTGATGGTATGAATATTATTAGAAGTACACAAACATTATATTACATTGCGTAAACACTTTATTAATGTCATGGAAATATTTTGAAACACGTGAATATATTTTTAAAAGTCATGTACATTTTTAGTTGGTATGAAACATTTTTCCTAAATTACGCCTTATAGTCCGAATTAATTGATGCAGCCCATATACATTGTAAACTGCACAATGTATATTGGTTTCATCAGTTAATTTGTACCATTGTCTCAAGAAAAGTTAATTTGGACCAGAGGGAGTAAAAAAATTATATTGTGTAATTTCTAAAAGAAATGTCACTGACATACTTTTGAAACATGTGAACATTTTAAAATTTCACAACCATTTTTTGAATGCTATTAATATATTTTTAAAGTTGTACAAACATTTTTATACTGCATGAACATTTTTGCAACACCAATTGAAAGTTTCTTAAAATTTAAATAAAATGTTTTCCATTTGTGAAACTTAAATAAAAGTAATAAAACTAAAAACAAAACAACAAATCAGGTCGGGCTTAGCAAGCCAATCGTCCTCCCGCGTTGGGCTGACCCATTTAGGAAGCGCCGCAGGCTAGCAATTCTTTCGTCTCGCTGTGGGCGAGACAAAGACACGCAGGTCATGGAGATCACCTCTCTACGTCTACATTGGTCGTGTTGGGATTTTACATGTGAAGCTAAGTTGTCGTGCGCCCTTAACTAGGGATTTTCTTCTAAAAAAACTAGTGCTTTTGTAGCTCCTCGGGTTGGGCTACCTAAAAAACAAAACATGGGACTGGGCATACGCCTTTTTTTAGAAAGATGTCATTTCATTTTTAGAGGAAAAGGGCACTTAGCCACGCATTCAACAACCAAGCTTACATCGCACATGGAGAAGATTGCTTGTCTCGGCAGAACTTGACATAATCTACATGAATCCTGGGATTAAAAATCCAACACAGAATACAAGAGCTTAAAGGAACACAACTAAACACCAACAACAGTCCTTTACATGCTTCACCAACTCCCTCCCTGAAATCAAAAACTACATCTACTTCAGGACTTCAGGAATGCATGTGCCTCGGTTTTTCTTGCTGGTGATGAGGGTCACTCAATAACCTGGAGGGATGGGCCGATGTTGGATGGGTATTGTTCCTCAGCTGTCACTTGCCCCAGAAATGAGTACAACTCCCAGGTAAGGAGAGGGATAGACCATTCAAGATGAACTAACCTGGGTCTAGACACAATATCAACGGTGGGGCACGAGTAGTTTCTCTAGTTCCCGCATAGCGACATGGTTCGTGAGAAAAGCACATCCCATTGAGCTAGATTTGCGGGGTTTTTTCCTGCAAACCAGCTACAACCCAGTCCTACTTTTCATTTGCACTTTGATAGTTTTTGCCCCTTTTTCATCATTAACGATGTGAATTACTGAACTATTGTTGTGTATGTGAGTACTTGTAGGATGGCTAATGCAAATGCAACATCACCATTGATGGAAGAGAAAGTCAGAGAATGTGGGATGGGAGTATGGGAGTCTAGTTGATGCTTATAACAAGTACAAAGTGAAGTGTATGTTTTATGGGTGTGAGCATTAGAGGTGTTTATCATCACAAGGAGCATGTGTGCATGTTGGCAATATTGTCGTTAAATGCAAGAAAAGCTCACATGAAGTAAAAGGCAGGTGCAAGAAATCTCTTGAGGATGCATGCAAGAAGAGGAGGGAAAATACTGTCCGTGAGCTAGATCTCCGAGAAGGTCTGAATATTTCTCGCATTGGAGATGTTGAAGTTACTTGTATCAAAAGCGCAGAGCCACACAAGATAGGTCCCATTGACAAGTGGACACATCCAATTGATCCTAAATTAACTCAAGGTGAACCCTTGCAGCAATAGAAGATAGACAAGGAACTTTGGAAAAAGAGAACGCACGAAGGGCAACAATATGTGGCTAGATAAGTGTACAATCAAGGTAATTAACTATTTATTTTTTACGTTCATTGCCATCTATTATTTATACTACTTTACAATGCTTGACCATTGGTTGCGTTGGCACTTACTAATTTTGTATGTATTGTATTTGTAGCTATACCATTCAATGCTTGTAACAACGGTGATTTGAAGTTAATGTGTGAAGTCATTGGGAGGTTTGGCCTTAGATTTGAGCCGCCTTCTAAACATGGCATTCGAGAGAGTTTGTTGAGTGAGGAACATACAAGAGTGAAGAGTTTGTTGTAGGAACATGATGCTGAAAACATGAAGAATGGTTGCTCCATTATGACTGATGATTGGTCAAACAGGAAGAGGAGAAGCATACTAGACTTGTGCACAAACTGTGTTGATGGTTCAAATTTATAAGTGTGAATGAGATGTCGATTGTGTATTGCACACAAGGGAAATCATCTTCGAACTAGTGGATGAAGCAATTGAGGAAGTAGGCCTGAACATGTGATGCAAGTAGTGATTGATAATGCTTCTAATAGCATTGGAGCAAAGATGGTGTTGTTGGAGAAGAAGCCAAACATGTTTAGAGCTATTGTGTGATGCACACCATTGACTTGACGTTGCAAGGAATTGGCAACTTGCCAAGGTTTGTAAGGTTCTTGATAAAGAAAAAGCATTCACTATCATTCTCTATGGGCATACACGGACCTTGGACTGCATGAGGCACTTCTCTTTAGGGAAAGAGATCATAAGGCCATGGGTCACTAGATTTGCTTCTTCTTATGTAATTTGGAAATCCTTCTGCACAAAAAGGATCAACTGAGGAAGATGGTGGTTGATGGTAGATGGAACAAGTTGAGAGAAGTTAAATCCAAAAAGGGAAAGCCAACAAAAGCTATGATGATGAGCATGGCTTTTTGGAAACACTTGAAGCTTTGCATGAATGCCTTTGAGCCTTTAGTAAAAGTCCTTCGTTTGGTTGTTGGGGATGTAAATCCATCTATAGTTTAGTTTATAGTGAAATTGTTAAGGAAAATAAAGAGATCAAGGAAGTCTACGGCAATGTAGAGTCCCATTACAAAGATGTGATTGATATTGTTGAGAAAAAGAAGAAAGAATGACTTGGTTCTCGATTGCGCTTTGCTGGATACTTGTTAAATCCATATTATAATTATGATAGTACTAATATCTTTGTTGATTGAAGAATAAACGAAGGGTTAATCAGCTCTGTGGAGACCTTTTCTCATGGTGATGACGATAAGCACGATAAAGTCGTCAACTTTGAATTGAGAAAATTCAAGAATCGAGAAGGGTCATGTGCAAAGAAGGTTGTGAGGACTAGTCACAGTAGGGATTATGATTTTGTGAAGTTGATAACCCACAAGTGTAGGGAATCATAACATTCTTGAAAGAAGTATTACAACTCAAATTTATTGATTTAACACAAGGGGAGCCAAACAATATGTATATGCTTTAGTAATTGAGTTGTTTATGTGGCAAATACTTGCTTGCAAACATTATTAGTAGCAATGACAATATGGTGAAAGGAGTAGTTTATGTGGCAAAGCAGTTTCATTACAGCAAAAGTAGTCTATGTTCTTAAGTGATTGTTCTGGATTATTAGTAGCAATGATAATATGGTGAAAGGAGTAGTTTATGTGGCAAAGCATTTTCACAACAACAAAAGTAGTCTATGTTCTTAAGTGATTGTTCTGGTGCTTCCTTGTGTTCTTGAGTATTTCTCTCAATCCACCTTCAAATTGTGAAAGATTGGGCACACAAGGGCTTGACCCTACACTATAAGGCCCCCCTCACCTCGCAGCACGAGGGCCACAAACGAGGGAAACTGGCAAAAAATATTGAGGCTGCCTGTGGAACTTGAGCCTCTCATCTCCTAAAAATTTACTGAGCCGAGCTACAAGTATCTTCATGGCCGTGGAAAACATCCATATGATTATAAGAGCAAAGTCTTCTTTAGCCTATCTCCATAGTTTGGGCCATCAGCCATTTTCCAAGGTTGCTCTTAGGGGGTGGGTGCAAGTGTGCAACACTAAGAGCTTTGTCTCGGGTGCATCTATATATTGCTTCATGTGAGCAAGACGATCAGATCTCCCACAGAACGGGGTACATGGGCCTGGCTCATTGTAGCGGCAGTGCCTACAACCCTCGGTCTACATCACTCGCTCGCCTATGACGCTGGTCATTTTATTTTATTTCAACTTTCATTTTTGTCCCCTTATATATATGCTAAAAATATATGTTTTATGAATTTATTTAAAAATTATAGAAGAGGTTCATCATGTAATAAATAATATTTATTGGGTATTAGTTCACCGTCTTTAGGAAACATGTTCAGCATGTATTGAATTTTTCTACATGCAGTTAAAAATATGCATTGAATATGAAAAAAAAATCATGTATTAATATTTGTTTTTATCCATTAATAATCATTTTCATATATTAAAAGAATTATTATGTATTAGAAAATATTCATCGCGCATTGAAAACTATTCGTCGTGTTCTCAAATATGGATCAACGTGTACTAAACAAATGTTTGCACGTTTTTCTAAATTCTCATCGTGTATGTAAAAATATATTCATCAAGTACATAAAAAATATTTGCTGTGTAACAATAGAATATCTATCATATTATAAAAATTGTTCATCATGTAGGAAAAAAATCCAACTCTTATTTGTAACATATACAAGTTATATAAAAATGTTTACCATATATTTAAAACTTTAAATGTTTATTAGAAAATGTAAATGTAATAAAAATATTAAAATATGTTAATCATGCATTTCAATTTCATGAACATAGTTTAAAAAAATGTTTGCACCATCTTTAAAAAATGTTTTTCATGTATTTAATTTTTTAGCATCTATTAATAATCTGAAACATGTATTTGAAAAGTGATAATGTATTAAAATAAATATAAATTATATGTGTGTTTTTGGCAAAATAATTCGTTCAAAATGAATAGAAAAAATGAAAATGGAAAATCAGGATAATAAAAAGGAAAAAAGTAATAAGGAAAAAGAAACCAAATACCCCATCCATTCCCTTATACAAGGTCGCTATGAAAAATACATTTTACATCTATACAAGGCCATCAACAATAATCGAGGCAAGAATTAATGATGTTTTCTAGTACTAGCAACTTGCTTAATACTTGCATGCATGTAGTCATAATGACAATCAGCTACTTTCTTTCCATTCCTTCCTTCCATTGCATGTGGTGTATTAAAGATCCGAGTTAACGAAGAGAAAAGTTGGCTTGCAAAAGTAGTCATTAAATTTTATCTTGATACCTGTAATGTGAGTTTGTGGGCTTGTATAAGGGAATGGAGGGAAAACCAAATTAGAAAAAGGAAGTACAATATAAATATAAGAATAAATGAAACTTTAAAGAAAATGAGAAAAAAATAAACACGACAGAAAAAGGAAAACTTACGAATAAATAGAAAGAGCTGAAGAAAATAGAAAAATGAAAAAAATGGACACCATGCTAGCCTATCCAAGTGTGAAAACCACCTACTGAACGGACAAAGCCCGCACGAGACGCTCTCCCATGTTGCGCAGTGTGGACAGACCCAGTACATCTCGTTGGGTTTTTTCGCTTTTTGCTCAAAAATAAAATCTGGTTGGTTTAGCAACGTATGGTGTCGTATAAGCACAAAAACCGGTGAAATCGCTTCATTAGTTTATACTCCCTCCTTCTCAAAATATAAGGCACGCTTGACTTTGCACCGTTCTTTTTATACATGACTTTGACTATTAATATATACCAAAACACTTGAATTGAACATGTATCAATAAACAATTCTATTTCATGTGTCTTTACAATAATTATGGAGATACAATAAGTGAAAATTATAGTTAAAGTTATGCAATGAAGACCAAAAAATTCAATACGTGCCTTATATTTTTGGGAAGAAGGGAGTATAGCCCAGCAGTACAAACCACTAGTCTTCGTCCAAACTAGGCCCAGGAAGAGGGATGGTGACGATCACTCATTCTAGGCCAGATGAGGCCCATTAGTCACACTGCTTTAATTTTTCTCCAAGTACGTACCAAGAGGTTTGGTGGGGGAAAAAGAAACTTGAATCCCAAAGTGATGTTCTAATCCCGAGCTCACATGATCTCGGATGAACAGGAAAATCAAAAAACGTTCAGAAAAGTTCCATTTTTTGTGTGAAATTTTCACAAATGTTTTCATAGCTAGCAAATTTTTATCATCAAATGACAGTTGTGAAAAATGTGGCAAAAAACCCGTTGCTCCAAAATGCGTTTGAAAATAAAGTTTTCGAGCATCAATTTTGTTTTTGTTTTGCCACATTTTCCACGAATGTCATATGGTGATTTTTTTTTTGCAACCTATGAAAACATTTGTCAAAATTTCACACACAAAAAATTAGGAATTTTTCAATTTTGTTTCATCTTTTATTTTACTGTTCACCCGAGCTCATATGAGCTCGGGATCAGAACAGTTGCATCGCTTGAATCCTTTGTGCTCTGTTCCCATCGCCATTGGAGATGGGGGTACCCGCCATCACCTATAGTCTCTCTCTCTCTCTCTCTCCTCTCTCTCTCTCTCTCTCTCTCCAAATGACATGGAAGAAATATTTGGAGCATGCAAACATAAATTGTTAGAGATAACGTTGAGAGAGAATCTATTGCATAACATGTTTTTTTGCCTTTTCTCTTAGATGACCGAGAAGAATAATCGTAAGAGAGTTTGATCAACCACCACACATTCTTCACCCATTAGTATGTATGGAATATAACCCCTTCAACGACATTGCAAAAGAAATACAGCTCACCTGGCTAGTGAATTATTTAGATGCAGAAAACGCTAGTGAATTATCTCAAAGGTTGGTTACTGCTCTTCTAGTGGAATATTACATGTTTTGGCGGCATTCATAAGATGACTTGTACTCCCTCCGTGTGACGCCCCCGTTTTGACCGTACACTAATCATGCACGCAAATGTGTACGATCAAGATCAGGGACTCACAGGAAGATATCACAACACAACTCTACAACATAAATAAGTCATACAAGCATCATAATACAAGCCAGGGGCCTCGAGGGCTCGAATACAAGTGCTCGATCATAGACGAGTCAGCGGAAGCAACAATATCTGAGTACAGACATAAGTTAAACAAGTTTGCCTTAAGAAGGCTAGCACAAACGGGGATACAGATCGAAAAAGGCACAGGCCTCCTGCCTGGGATCCTCCTAACTACTCCTGGTCGTCGTCAGCGGCCTGCACGTAGTAGTAGGCACCTCCAGTGTCGTAGGAGTCGTCGTCGACGGTGGCGTCTGGCTCCTGGGCTCCAGCATCTGGTTGCGACAACCAGGTAGAAAGGAAAGGGAGAAAAAGAGGGAGAAAGGCAACCGTGAGTACTCATCCAAAGTACTCGCAAGCAAGGAGCTACACTACATATGCATGGGTATATGTGTAAAGGGGCATATCAGTGGACTGAACTGCAGAATGCCAGAATAAGAGGGGGATAGCTAATCCTATCAAGACTACGCTTCTGGCCATCTCCATCTTGCAGCATGTAGAAGAGAGTAGATTGAAGTCCTCCAAGTAGCATCGCATAGCATAATCCTACCCGGCGATCCCCTCCTCGTCGCCCTGTTAGAGAGCGATCACCGGGTTGTATCTGGCACTTGGAAGGGTGTATTTTATTAAGTATCCGGTTCTAGTTGTCATAAGGTCAAGGTACAACTCCGGGTCGTCCTTTTACCGAGGGACACGGCTATTCGAATAGATAAACTTCCCTGCAGGGGTGCACCACATAACCCAACACGCTCGATCCCATTTGGCCGGACACACTTTTCTGGGTCATGCCTGGCCTCGGAAGATCAACACGTCGCAGCCCCACCTAAGCACAACAGAGAGGTCAGCACGCCGGTCTAAATCCTATGCGCGCAGGAGTCTGGGCCCATCGCCCATTGCACACCTACACGTTGCGTACGCGGCCGGAAGCAGACCTAGCCTAGTGGCGTTCCAGTCCAATCCGGCGCGCGCCACTCAGTCGCTGACGTCACGAAGGCTTCGGCTGATACCACGACGCCGGGATACCCATAACTACTCCCACGTAGATGGTTAGTGCGTATAGACCAAATGGCCAGACTCAGATCAAATACCAAGAACTCGTTAAGCGTGTTATGTCGAAGTAAACGCGAACGCCGTCCAGGGCTAGGCCCACCTCTCACCTAGGCGGTCTCAACCTGCCCTGTTGCTCCGCCACAAAGATCCACTTGCGGGTACTCCTACGAGCCGACCCGACTTTAGTCACCACCTGTGTCATGTATAGAGTATATAAGTATATACCCGTGATCACCGCCCAGATGATCACGGCCCGATAGTATAGCACAGCAGACGGACAAGAATGTAGGGCCACTGATGGAAAACTAGCACCCTATACTAAGCATGTAGGATTGCAGGTAAAGGTAACAACAATAGAAGCAAGGGCAGGCTATGCATCAGTATAGGATTAACGGAAAGCAGTAACATGCTACACTACTCTAATACAAGCAGTATAGAGAGGAATAGGCGATATCTGGTGATCAAGGGGGGGGCTTGCCTGGAAGCTCAGCCGAGAAGGAGGGGTCGTCAACACCGTAGTCGGTCGGGGCACCAGCAGCGGCGTCGGTCTCGTAGTCTACCGGAGAGAAGAGGGGAAAGAAACAATGAATATAATGCAAACATAAGCATGACGGTGGAAGACATGACAATGCGCGGTGCTAGGTGTGCCCTAACGCGATAGGAGGTAGTACCGGCGAAGGGGGGAAACATCCGAGAAAGTATTCCCGGTGTTTCGCGTTTTCGAACAGATGAATCGGAGGGGAAAAGTTGCGATTTTGCTATGCTAGGGATGTGTGGCGTATGAACGGACTGCGTATTCGGATTCGTCTCGTCGTTCTGAGCAACTTTCATGTATAAAACATTTTCATCCGAGTTACGGTTTATTTTATATTTATTTTCAAAGTTTTAATTAGATTTTCTGCAATATTTTAATTTGAGGATAAGTATCTAATTACTTTTGTCACATGGGGGCTGTGTAGCAAGGGGGTATGATAGTGGGGCCGGTGGGTCCAGTCAGCAGTAGTTGACCATTCAAAGTTGACTGGTCAACTGGGTCAGTGGACCCACATGTAAGTCACACATAGGCAAGTTAATTAGTCTAAACTAATTTAAATTAGTGGGGCCACATGTCATGGACACATTAGGCTATTTAACATATAAACTAGCCCTAAACTAATCTAATTAACACTAATGAATTTGGATAGGGCCGGCCACATCCAAAGTGCCAACCGGCCACACACATGGTCATGCACACATGCACATGGCCATGACCACACACGCCACACGAGTAGTGCCGGCGGTCTCAACCTCCAGCTTCAGTAGTAGCATCGCAGCATAAGCAACAGTAGTTAGCAGCGGCAGCAGCCAGCGTGGGCAGCATGAGCAGCATGCAGCAGCCAGCAGAGTAGGGAGCAGCAGGAATAAGCAGCAGTAGTGAGCACGCAGCGGCGGCAGAAAGCAGCTGCGGCGACCAGCAGCGCGGAGAAACAGCGGGCGGCAGCGGCTGCGGCCGAGCGCGGCAAGGGGGTTGTAGGCGTGCCACGGCACGCGGAGGCATGGCCAGGGCGGGGCGCAGGCGCGGGGGAGCAGCAGCGCGGGCACGCACGAGAGCTCGAGCTCGGTCATGGCGGCCACGAACTAGGGGACGACGGCAACGGCGACGAAATCAAGAGGGGGAGAGGGGGTTTTGGAAGAGGAGCTCACAATGGTTCCAACGGAAGCGACGGGAAGGCCGGAGGTGGACTGGAGACGAGGCAATCGTCGACGGCGGCCGGTGATGTACGCGGTGAATAAGAGCTCGATGGCGAGCGCACGGGACGGCTCTGCTCGATTTGATGCTCTGGATGGACGAAGTCTACGGTGGCGGTCCTCCTGGACTAGTCCGTGCGGCCAGGGAGCGGTCGTGGCCATGGCAACGGCGACGACAGCGAGCGGTGGCGCTCGGGTGAGAGGGCATGGGGATGCGAGAGGAAAGGGGTGGCCAAGGGTTCGAGGAGGGGCCAGGGTGGTCTTATCCCATCTATGGAACCGCGGGATCAACGACGCGTGTGCATCGGCGACGTCGACGTGGGTGCTGCGTCCACGGCGCCTCTAGTGAACAGGGGAAGGAGATGACCGCTATGGTGGGTTGGGCCTATACTATAGCTAGTGGGCTCAAGTGCACAGTGCCCTTTAGCTCTTTTACTATTCTTATAGTTCTGTAACTTTTATTCTTTCTGTTTTGACTTTAATTTTAATAGCAAACTAGTTTTATAAAATGTGAAACTTGGTCCATAAATAGTGTTGCTAATTTAGACTCTGCCACAAAAAGGTTTGGGAGTTACTTAAATGTTTTGAAATTTTATAGTTTGGAAAAGCATTTTAAGTTACTGTTTTGACCCTGTTTTAATTATTTTTGGGCATTTAAATACCTTATAAAATGTTGGTTAGTATATGTTAATTACTTAGAGAATATTTGCAACCCAACGAACATTTTGTCTTTTAAATTTTGTAGAAAACAATTTGACATGCAATTTGAATTTGAATTTGAGTTTGATTTGGAACCAAGTGATGTTTGGCAAACTAATTGTGATGACTTGACAGTCATTACCAGGGGATTACTGTAGCCTAATTATCTGGGCGTCACAAATCTCCTCCACTACAAGCAATCTCGTCCCGAGATTTAAGAGGTGGAGTAAGGGGGAAAGTTATGCTTACAAAATTCTATCGAGTCTTCTCGGTCTTCGTTGCTCTTCTCGAAGAGGTCGATCCATTACGTTGATGACTTCATTCCTTTGCTTCAGGTCATCGTGATGATGTCATCATCCTGTCTTCGGGAACTCCATCGTACTTACGAAAGAATAAAGGGGGGGGTGTATTCTGGGTGAATGGAGCTCTGCAAGGTTAACTATCTGGTCGATAACATCTGGGAAGGTGGAACGTAACTCTTGATCTGCAACTTAAGAAAATATCAAGAGCAAAATAAGGAGGTATCTTGTGAAGCTTCGAGTGGGTAGGCAATCGTTCGATGCCTGAAACAAAGTGTGAAAGGGGTCTAGAGCAACGGGATTAAGTATTGCGTCTATTGCCAAAATAGATCACCAGGAAGGTGGTCCGTGAATTACATACGAGGCCACGCACGAGGAACAACCTTGCGAACAGGGGGTGTACAGGAGAGTCAGGTTTCGATCCTGTGGAACTGTGGGTTATGGGCCCACCATGTGGGCTAATAGTAGGAAGAGGGGTGACGTCTTGCACGATCATGTAAGCAAGGCATGTCAGAGAATAACCGATCAGTTTATGTTGACAGCATCGTTGGTACCAAGGGTGAGGGACGAAGAGAACCATTTTCCTGCTCGTTGAATGAGGCGGACCAATAGGCAAAGTTCTCGTCCATCGGTGGCTACCAGAATGTCATCAACAATAGTAACAGGGTCTTGCTGACAGAATTGTACAACGGGGTGTTTACATAAGCAGGAGAATATTACCGCTTTGATCATATAGATCACAAGAAAGGTTAAACCAAACAATGGAAAGGAAAATATGATTACCAGATTAAAAAGAACAATGGAAAGGAAAATGTGTTAAAACACATATTTCAGGGGTATTTCCTTCCCAAGGACAAACAGAGTATGATATCCGTGACAGGATATAATGTAGAAAAACCCTCTAGGTAGCGGGAGAGAAATTTTCATGACATTACCCATACAACGGTGTTTGGATAATTGAGCAAGAAACAATTAGCATTAGGATAAGTGTTCTTGTTGAAAATCGGAGTACCACAGACATGCTTCGAGATAGCATTGACATGGTCTTCCAGCAAAGGTCAGACTTTGGATACATGAAGGATTCATTAGGAACAACTTGTAGAATAAGTCTTACCATTTCTCATGGAAGAATAGATAACCTTGCTAAAAAGGAAAACTATAACATTAGGTCCTCCGGCCAGGTGTGCTAGGCATGACTTCACCTTATCGGGTCAAAGACCAATGTTATAACTCTTGGGAATATGTTCCAACCATCATATCTTACCGAGATTCCGATCTGATTGGTGTCAGGATACCTCAGACTTAGGAAGCCTAAGAAGAAAAGGAGCAACGCAAATTAAACGAGATGATATTGTAAGATTCTCGGGAGATGAACTATGGAAGCGAGTTCTGGAACAGGAGTTCATCATTAAACCAAGGAGAGGATGAGGAGGTGGCTGATGAACTCAACAATAATTCATCGAGACTTCCAAAAAGAGGGATTTCCACAATTGTGTGAACAAGGAGATATCATTAGTCAGATCAATGATATAATGACGTATGCTCGAGGAAAACATACACAATTAACAATGATAGAAGGGTGCACCCAGAAATCTGGACTAGGTAACACGGTCAATGTTTGAATGATGATTCAATAAGCAATAGACTTAGAATGAAACTATTGACCATTAACTTCAAAGCAATAGGGTTGCTAAATTTTTGAAGTCGCACATCATAGTTTAATTGTTGGTTTTCTGGTTAGAAACAACACAGGGACCAAGGAATGAATGAATATGGCAAGAAGTATCACCTGTATCAAGAATTCTTAAGAGGTGGTGAAATTCTCACAACCATCTTGACATAAAAGATGGTAAAACGTCAAGATAGAACATAATACAAGCTGTATAGCAAGTCGCATCCACAACATGATCAATGTTGTGATGAACGGAAGATAAGGATGTTGTTCATGGTAACTCAAATTACCAAGGGACGAGAATGACACTTATCATCATGAAGTCGATTGATATCCTGGAAGGAGCCAAAAATTGTTGATGATGATCACGACAATTGTTGTCGAGAGGCTCCACGGAGAAGCAATCCAACAACGACTGCATCAAGCAAAAGGACTGATGCAACGAAAGATTATTTGAACCACATATATGACACAAAATCAGAATCAAGTTTGTGGTTCGAGGTGAAACGATAAGACGAGGAAACCGACGTAAGCTTAGCTTATATTCGAAAGCTGTGCTCCGAGAATAAGGACCGGGTGGCACAGTTAAACTATAGCACGGTAACGATATAGTTGATCGGGCTAGGAATGACTTGATCGGGTACAAAATCGTACTTAAATAAGATTACTAAAGGTTGTTGAACCGTAGTGCGGACTCGGTTCAGTTATCGGTGTCTTTGAGTGTTTAATAACTCAGAGCCCATGAAAAATTGTAATCAGTGAGAATGTAGTACTTGATGAAGAACTCATAAGAAGTTATGCAGTTCCAAGATAATCTCGAGATACCAGGGGGGTAGTACTCGACGAAAGATCAAAGTAAAGGTTAGAATGGTGTATTGATCCACAGAAGACAAGTGCTTAAACTTGCCCGAGAAATGGGATCTAAGAAGAACATATGGTCGAAACCACGATTGCAAATTATCAATTCACCGATACCAAAGGATATTATATCAAGGAAATAGTTATTACTACAAGAAGCTCCCATGATAAGTTCCACATCGGGTCCATGGGCATGAACACAAAGTTCAAGGTCGACTCTCACTTCTTTAATGCATAACCTTTCATTCACTTCTCGTCTTCGAATAAGTTGCAGTGTTGAAATTTTATCTGGCGAAGCACCAGAAGAGTATGACTCGCGAAAACTTTTGGGTTCACACGGTTTAAAGAAGGCATATGTTCAACCCATAGGGGCTTCTTAGAAACATATATCACAAGTTTCAAGAGTAAATATCACAAGCTCGAAAGTAGAGCAAGGTTGAGAAAGTAGATGATACAATTTACCAAAGGCATTATGTATCCGAGGGAAGGCTCACAAGGTTATTGAATATGAAGGACGGTGTCGGATAAAATCCATTAAAGGATCTGCCGGTCCATAATAGAGCTGATGTGAGCATCGGCACACAACCAGAGGAAGTAACAATGCAAGGGCATTGGATTATAGAAACAACTGATTAATCCAGAGCTCAAATGCAAAGGAATTATGATTTTCAAATCAAGGGATCAAAAGCAATGTTCTGATTAGGGATGGATAAGTTGAATAGCCTTAGGGGTACAATCGACGGCAATTGGATTGGTTGAGAACCAGCTCATGTTTAAAATGACGTCTGAGCCGGAAAGATAATTTAAAAGGATCAACTGATGATTGCGTGCATTCGCACTCATGTTGAATCAAAAGGATCAAAAGACGGTGCCTAAGGATACTAACGAATATTGCCAGACATATGGAAAGCATCCATCACGCAAGCAGACAAGTATTGCAGAGCAATAAGCTACTAAGGATTTTTGGAGGATCGAATAGTATTTCGAAGACCATTGTGAAACACATGAACAACTGGGGGATGAGCGGATACTCGATAAGTGCGAGAATTATCCGTAGGGGTATTCAGGTGACGAAGAACAGCAAGGCAGTAAGCTCAAAGGATTATCGAAACAACGACGAGTATTTCGGGGTACCTTGTAATAACAAGACCAACTGGGGATCAATGTAAGAATAACAACTGCAAGTAGTTATCCATAAGGGTTGACGGTGGAAGGGGAATTGCAAACGCGATGAACACAAGTTCTCGGGTTAACAGCGGAGAGTATCTTCAGGGTCTTCACGTGCAGCAGACGATCGTCAGTAATAAGGGGCTCTCCGGGTGAAAGTGATAACGAGATCCTAATGTTAGATTTAGCAAAATTCATTTAACCCGAATAGAAGAGAGATCAGAGTCCCAGAGTATAGACAAGGAGTAAAAGATCCTAATACCACCCAATGGCGACGTGGGCCCCTAAGCCACACAGCCATGTTAGTAAAAGTTTTTCAATGACTAGACTCGACTTCGGCCACGGAGTTGGAAAGGGGGATTCCTACAGGCAGTCGGCTCTGATACCAACTTGTGACGCCCCCGTTTTGACCGTACACTAATCATGCACGCAAATGTGTACGATCAAGATCAGGGACTCACGGGAAGATATCACAACACAACTCTACAACATAAATAAGTCATACAAGCATCATAATACAAGCCAGGGGCCTCGAGGGCTCGAATACAAGTGCTCGATCATAGACGAGTCAGCGGAAGCAACAATATCTGAGTACAGACATAAGTTAAACAAGTTTGCCTTAAGAAGGCTAGCACAAATGGGGATACAGATCGAAAGAGGCACAGGCCTCCTGCCTGGGATCCTCCTAACTACTCCTGGTCGTCGTCAACGGCCTGCACGTAGTAGTAGGCACCTCCAGTGTCATAGGAGTCGTCGTCGACGGTGGCGTCTGGCTCCTGGACTCCAGCATCTGGTTGCGACAACCAGGTAGAACTGAAAGGGGGAAAAAGAGGGAGAAAGGCAACCGTGAGTACTCATCCAAAGTACTCGCAAGCAAGGAGCTACACTACATACGCATGGGTATATGTGTAAAGGGGCATAACAGTGGACTGAACCGCAGAATGCCAGAATAAGAGGGGGATAGCTAATCCTCTCGAAGACTACGTTTCTGGCCATCTCCATCTTGCAGCATCTAGAAGAGAGTAGATTGAAGTCCTCCAAGTAGCATCGCATAGCATAATCCTACCCGGCGATCCCCTCCTCGTCGCCCTGTTAGAGAGCGATCACCGGGTTGTATCTGGCACTTGGAAGGGTGTATTTTATTAAGTATCCGGTTCTAGTTGTCATAAGGTCAAGGTACAACTCCGGGTCGTCCTTTTACCGAGGGACACGGCTATTCGAATAGATAAACTTCCCTGCAAGGGTGCACCACATAACCCAACACGCTCGATCCCATTTGGCCGGACACACTTTTCTGGGTCATGCCTGGCCTCGGAAGATCAACACGTCGCAGCCCCACCTAAGCACAACAGAGAGGTCAGCACGCCGGTCTAAATCCTATGCGCGCAGGGGTCTGGGCCCATCGCCCATTGCACACCTGCACGTTGTGTATGCGGCCGGAAGCAGACCTAGCCTAGTGGCGTTCCAGTCCAATCCGGCGCGCGCCACTCAGTCGCTGACGTCACGAAGGCTTCGGCTGATACCACGACGCCGGGATACCCATAACTACTCCCGCGTAGATGGTTAGTGCGTATAGACCAAATGGCCAGACTCAGATCAAATACCAAGAACTCATTAAGCGTGTTATGTCGAAGTAACCGCGGACGCCGTCCAGGGCCAGGCCCACCTCTCACCTAGGCGGTCTCAACCTGCCCTGTTGCTCCGCCAGAAAGATCCACTTGCGGGTACTCCTACGAGCCGACCCAACTTTAGTCACCACATGTGTCATGTATAGAGTATATAAGTATATACCCGTGATCATCGCCCAGGTGATCACGGCCCGATAGTATAGCACAGCAGACGGACAAGAATATAGGGCCACTGATGGAAAACTAGCACCCTATACTAAGCATGTAGGATTGCAGGTAAAGGTAACAACAGTAGAAGCAAGGGCAGGCTATGCATCAGTATAGGATTAACGGAAAGCAGTAACATGCTACACTACTCTAATGCAAGCAGTATAGAGAGGAATAGGCGATATCTGGTGATCAAGGGGGGGGCTTGCCTGGAAGCTCAGCCGAGAAGGAGGGGTCGTCAAGGGGCACCAGCAGCGGCGTCGGTCTCGTAGTCTACCAGAGAGAAGAGGGAGAAGAAACAATGAATATAATGCAAACATAAGCATGACGGTGGAAGACATGACAATGCGCGGTGCTAGGTGTGCCCTAACGCGATAGGAGGTGGTACCGGCGAAGGGGGAAACATCCGGGATAGTATTCCCGGTGTTTCGCGTTTTCGGACAGATGAATCGGAGGGGAAAAGTTGTGAGTTTGCTATGCTAGGGATGTGTGGCGGACGAACGGACTGCGTATTCAGATTCGTCTCGTCGTTCTGAGCAACTTTCATGTATAAAACATTTTCATCCAAGTTACGGTTTATTTTATATTAATTTTCAAAGTTTTAATAAGATTTTCTGCAATATTTTAATTCGAGGATAAGTATCTAATTACTTTTGTCACATGGGGGCTGTGTAGCAAGGGGGTATGATAGTGGGGCCGGTGGGTCCAGTCAGCAGTAGTTGACCATTCAAAGTTGACTGGTCAACTGGGTCAGTGGACCCACATGTAAGTCACACATAGGCAAGTTAATTAGTCTAAACTAATTTAAATTAGTGGGGCCACATGTCATGGACACATTAGGCTATTTAACATATAAACTAGTCCTAAACTAATCTAATTAACACTAATGAATTTGGATAGGGCCGGCCACATCCAAAGTGCCAACCGGCCACACACATGGTCATGCACACATGGACATGGCCATGACCACACACGGCACATGAGTAGTGCCGGCGGTCTCAACCTCCAGCTTCAGTAGTAGCATCGCAGCATAAGCAACAGTAGTTAGCAGCGGCAGCAGCCAGTGCGGGCAGCATGAGCAGCATGCAGCAGCCAGCTGAGTAGGGAGCAGCAGGAATAAGCAGCAGTAGTGAGCACGCAGCGGCGGCAGAAAGCAGCTGCGGCGACCAGCAGCGCGGAGAAACAGCGGGCGGCAGCGGCAGCGGCTGCGGCCGAGCGCGGCAAGGCGGTTGTAGGCGCGCCACGGCACGCGGAGGCATGGCCGGGGCGCGGGGGAGCAGCAGCGCGGGCACGCACGAGAGCTTGAGCTCGGTCATGGCGGCCACGGACTAGGGGACGGCGGCTACGACGACGAAATCAAGAGGGGGAGAGGGGGTTTAGGAAGAGGAGTTCACAATGGTTCCAACGGAAGCGACGGGAAGGCCGGAGGTGGACTGGAGACGAGGCAATCGTCGACGGCGGCCGGTGATGTACGCGGTGAATAGGAGCTCTATGGCGAGCGCACGGGACGGCTCCGCTCGATTTGATGCTCTGGATGGACGAAGTCGACGGTGGCCGTCCTCCTGGACTAGTCAGTGCGGCCAGGGAGCGGTCGTGGCCATGGCAACGGCGACGACAGCGAGCGGTGGCGCTCGAGTGAGAGGGCATGGGGGTGCGAGAGGAAAGGGGTGGCCTAGGGTTCGAGGAGGGGCCAGGGTGGTCTTATCCCATCTATGGAACCGCGGGATTAACGACGCGTGTGCATCAGCGACGTCGACGTGCGTGCTGCGTCCACGGCGCCTCTGGTGAACAGGGGAAGGAGATGACCGCTATGGTGGGCTGGGCCTATACTATAGCTAGTGGGCTCAAGTGCACAGTGCCTTTTAGCTCTTTTACTATTCTTATAGTTATGTAACTTTTATTCTTTCTGTTTTGACTTTAATTTTAATAGCAAACTAGTTTTATAAAATGTGAAACTTGGTCCATAAATAGTGTTGCTAATTTAGACTCTGCCACAAAAAGGTTTGGGAGTTACTTAAATGTTTTGAAATTTTATAGTTTGGAAAAGCATTTTAAGTTACTGTTTTGACCTTGTTTTAATTATTTTTGGGCATTTAAATACCTTATAAAATGTTGGTTAGTATATGTTAATTACTTAGAGAATATTTGCCACCCAACGAACATTTTGTCTTTTAAATTTTGTAGAAAACAATTTGACATGCAATTTGAATTTGAATTTGAGTTTGATTTGGAACCAAGTGATGTTTGGCAAACTAATTGTGATGACTTGGCAGTCATTACCAGAGGATTACTGTAGCCTAATTATCTGGGCGTCACACTCCGTTTCTAAACATAAGCCTTTTTAGAGGTTTCAATACGGACTTCATACAGATGTATATAGACGTACTTTAGAGTGTAGATTCACTCATTTTACTTCATGTATAGTCCATATTCAAATCTCTAAAAAGTCTTATATTTAGGAATTAGGAATGGAGGGAGTAGAAGATTGAAAAGGCAGATGGAACTGCTTTTTGTGGTAGCTTTGTTGTCGCGGAAAGGTAGGCAAGGCAGGACCATGCCTTTGCTTTTCTGATCAAACAACCAACCTATATAACGTCATAATTGCTCCCTTCGTTTCTTCTCCTTCGATCTTATAATCACAGGACCACCGATACACAGACGCATGTGTATATGTATATGGATCACAACTTCACGAGATGTCCCGTTTCCTTTATTTGTTTTAACTTTCGCGCATAGGAATCGGACGTCGACTGATACTTGTGGAATCTTAGGGCACATCATGAAGCACTGGTCCCGATGTTGAATCGATCTGTATACAATACATGATCGCGAAATGATTGATCGATTTGCGATATGGGATAAAGACGATATGTACGATATACTACAGTACATTGTTTGGTAGATTGTACTACCAAACATGCACATATTCATCCATGCTGGTTTGCAGCGATTCGATCGTGATGTGCGTGCAAACGCATGTGTGCACGAACAATGTACTACAGTTGTATATATAGTAGCATAGATATGCATGTACAGTTGTTAACTGGAGACACCAAGCGATCTGCTTGGTAAGCTACCAACGAAAATTGCAAATCAATGATGTTAACTGGAGACACGTACCATTTGTCATATATCCAATCCAATGAACACAGCTAGCGTGTTGTGTAGAGGTATATATCATTGGGATTAATCAGTTGAAGCATGCATGTCCTGTTGATCATTGGCTGTGCAGGAATATCGGTGGACCCTGCCTGTATAATGCATTTTTTGGAATCCCTTCTATCATTTTCTGCCAACAGATATTATATATGGCTGGATATATGTGCTGCCTAACTTCTCCATAAGAAATATACGGTAGACCAAGCAATACATACAGCTAGCTGGTCCATACAGTGTTTCTACAATTTGTAAACAATTGATATTAATAATCCCAGCCCCGCTTGAAAAAACTGAACAGGAAGAATGAGAGGGCACTGGCATCTACTCCCTTCGTCCCATAATATAAGAGTGTTTTTTTTTAAAAAACAATCTTATATTATGGGACGGAAGGAGTGACATATATTTATGGCTATACAGGTCACCATAGAGGGTTAATTAAACAATGTATTCTGTACCGATATACTCCAGCAATATATAGTATACTGCACAGATTTTGAAAATAAATCTTTGCAGGAGTGTTGTCCAGAAGCAACTTATACGGCCCCTTTGGTAGACTCTGGATAGTGTATATATATATAATGAAGCTGTATCCGTGATGCTTGTGACATTCCCGTAGCATATTTGTCTGGTGACGTTTGCATATACTAACGTGGACAGAATCTTCAGATATGACGTGTCAAAGCTAATTAATGTACGAATGCACGTGTCACAGACTCAATCCTCTGTTGCTTATCTATCGTGCCTCTCTTTATTAGTTCTGTTGATTGTGCTATGCTTTCCATACCCTCCGTTCCAAAATGTGGCCTCTCTCCCAAAATGCAAGACATATTTTAATTCATTAAGACAAATATATATTTTTAGTGACACTAGACGAATCTCTGGTCGCTAATTAGTTTTTATGGGAATTATTTTGTTTGTTATCTGGTTCATGTGACATAAAGAATATGGCATTAAGGTCATCAAATAGAATCATACTTATAGTCACTTATATTACATATTAAGTCATTTAACACCTCTTATCACACCAAATTAGACCAGAACAATATGTGATTCATTCACCTCATACAGTCGACAAATGGCGACTGTTTGTGATGAGCTATAGTCAAAAACACTTGTGGGTGACGTGATTCACATCGCACACGACGTATCATAGCCCTTTGTTAATATAATGATGCACAAATCTTTGCGTGTTCCCAAAAAATTGTTGTTTACGATGTGACTTGTCACGTCAAACACAAATTTCTGCAATTGGGCATATGTCCACACGGTTGCGCGTACGCAAATGTGTCTCATGTGGATATGGTCGCGGTTGGGTACAGGGCGACTTAATGCACATTCATTCGGAGCAGGGTGAGCGGTCGACGACACCTAGCTAGTGAGAGAGGCAGCGATGGTGGCTAGTCGGAGCGGTGCGGCTACAGCGAAGGCTTTTATAGGGCCCGCTCGATGTGGCTCCAGGTTCTGGCGGTTGCTCCGGCCGGTGGCTTGTGTTGTGGCACCCTATTCGAGGGGTTGCCGTATATCTGAAATCATCTACCTTGGCTAGTCTGTGTGTCCAGCCTCTGTAGCTCTGTGTGAGCTGTCTTTTTATTTCTTTTCAGTCGGAGACTTTGGAACCTTGTTGGAACCTTTTATTTCATTAATAAGATGGCCGTATGCATCACTCTGATGCAGAGGCCGGGGAGATCCCCCTTTTCGAAAAAAAATGTTTCCCCGATATATATCGATAAGTCGGAACACAAGCGCACATAATCCAATAGCGATGCAGTTCGTGTAATCTGCATCCTCCTCCAAAAAAGTGCTAACCAATACCCTCCAACAAAGTTGGAAGTATACTCTTTCAAGGACGGAGGGAGTATGCCATAATTTCATATTTATAGATGAAATCTTACAAATTTTCCACTTTTTTGGATACATATATAGCCTGAAAATGTGCTGTTTGGGTTTGCTTCCATGCCGTTAGATATTATATCTTTTTACTAACTCGTATTATATCATAATCATATGAAAGAAGGATAAAAAAATCCTAGTCCGCGGCAGGCCATCTGGTAGTATACGTACGTGTATGTTGCTCCCCATGTCTACTTACCGGTATTGTTCTTCTAGTTGTGATGCGACCTGGCTTTAATTTCCACTATCATGCATGTATTGATGTATTATGTATGCTAGTTCATAAAGTTCTTTTTTGTATACGTGCATTGCCCTAATTAGTTTTTTTGGTGGGTGTGTACGTGCATACCCTAATTAGTTGAGAGCTTATCTGGCAAAAAAGAATGATAAGTTGAGATCATGACCAAATGCAGATTGGGGTACAGAGTATACTAGCATAGTAGGCGTATAAAAAGTAGGGAGACGCAGCTTTTGTATATGAATACAGAATGTAGGTAAGATTTGTTATTAAAGATGCCCACATCTTTTGCATACATGCGTCGTTGTCGGCAGCTACACGCACGCGCGCGTCGACACGTTAATTTGAAAAAGAAAAGGCGCCTGGACTAGGTGCAGATTGTTGCCTTGCCGGCCTTTTCCTGCAAGCATTTTTGTTCGTTTGGTTCAAGCATGCATCAGGCTCGACAAGCAACTTCACCAGCTAGCTCTCTCTCAGAAAGAAATTTTTGGCCGGATAATCTTTCCGTATGCTTGACCACCGGCCCGTCCAGTGCGTGCACTTTGGCCAGGACAGTGAGTTGGCGAGTTGGCGCGGTCGAGAAGCACCGGTAGTTACGGTTCACTGGGTTTTTACTTCTGCTCCAGTGGCCTCCACCCATCCACCGGACTCTACTCACGGTGCATTCTGAACTAGTCCGTGTATGTGTGCTCTTGACGGTTTGCTTTATATATAAAGCGGGGCGAAAGCCTTTTTCGATACTCACGGTGCGTTGCCGGAGAGTAAAGCAACGGCGTGTTCAGCCGTGGGCTTTGACTGGCCCTTCTTTCGGATGTTGTTTGCATTATAGAGTTGCGCCGGACATTCTTGAGCTCACAGAGCAGTGAGTTAAAAGATATCTTCATGGGCCTGGTTGGTGTGCAGATTATACTAACGACGAGTCTTCTTCGGGGGCTATATTTCCCCTCAGTCTCGCAGTAGGCGATCGCCATATGGGCCGGTCCAATATGGGTTTCTGCAGGAGTGGTTTCTGGAAGCTTCTATGACCGGTTTGGACCGCTTTTCATCATTTTTCTATCGTTTTTCTATGTTTCTTTAATGGTTTTTATTTTCCCTTTGTATTTCTTCTTTCTATTTCTTCAAAACATGTTCTAGTTTTTCATATACATCTGTTCTTATCGTTAAACATTTTCAAATACATGTTGAATATTATTTTTCAAAAAATAAATAAATATTATTTTTGTACGACTTGAACATTTTTTCAAACACAAGTTGAACATTTTTTAAACTATGTAGACATTTTTCCCATTGTATAAATAGTTTTTAAAATTCCACGAACGTATTTTTTAAACGCCTGAACTTTTTATTAGATATCAGGTACATTTTTGAATGGTATAAAATATCTTTAAAAAAATATACTAATAGTTTTCTACATTGTATAAACATTTTTTAAAGTAACACACATTTTTTTAAGCCCATGAGTTTCTTTTAAATGCCACAAACGTTTTTTCTTGAATGCTACCAACAGTTTTTAAAGGTTGTGCAACATTTTTTGAACACTGCATGACCATTTGTTAATGAGTGGTGAACATTTTTTTAAATTTAAATACACATACAATATTATTCATTTTATAAATGCAAGTAAAAGCAATAAAAATAAAAAGGAAGGAAAACAAAAGCCGAGTCTCCTCCTACGCTGGGCCGGCCCATTAAGGTCTTGTACAATGCAAGGCGCTCCTTGAGAGGTGCTTAGAGAGATAAACCAACATTTCTTTAAGCATCGATGTTTATTTGTAGATGATAGATGCTTAATTAAGCGCAACTTTTGTAGAAATAGACATTGGTGCTTCAGAAAATACCGATTTATTTTTCTAAGCACCTATCATTATACAAGGCCTAAGAAAGCGCTATAAGTGACCGCCTCTTTCATCTCGCTTGAAGCGAGACAAAGCGCTCCCAGTCTTCTTTAGCCATATTTAGCTCACATAGGGCGTGTTGGGCTTAATATTTAAACGAGCGCTCTGTACCGTGTGCGCCGGGTGCGTCAAGGTCTTGCCTATAGCGAGATTAAAACACGGCATCGACTCAAGTGAGCCTTTAATCGACCGGCCCTGTGGGAAGTCCTTTCTATGTTAAATTCAATAATATGTACGTGTTGGTTCGTTCATTGTTTTTCCTTTATTTATATTTCAAAATATTCCACACACACACACGCAGAGACGAAAATGTTCAGTGCATACTAAAATATGTTCCTGAAATATAAAAAGAAATGTTCATGACATGATAAACAATGTTCACACGTTTAGAAACATGTTCATCAAATTTTCACAAAAAACTATTGTATTTAAATAAATATTTGCATGATTTTTGAAAAATGGTCGCATGTTTAAAATATGTTCATGCTATTTAAAAATATATTTAAATGTAAAATTTTCTTCGTGTAATTTTAACAAAAATTCCTACCATTCAAAAAATATTTTATGATATTTAAGAAAATGTGTCACATTTCACAAATAGGTTCATGGAATATTAGAAAATGTGCATACAATGATAAAAATTGTTCGTGTAGTTTTGAAAAATTTCTTCGTAACTTATTAAAAAATGTTAATGACTTAAAAAGAATTTCATGACTCCTAAAAATGTTTGCACGTTTTAAAAAAAATATCACTAAAAATGTTTTTTTACTGCTTTTCATCTTTTCTTTCTCGGTTTTCGCCAATCTTTTCTTCTTTTCTTCCGTTTTCTTCTATTTTTTTTGTTTCTGTCTCGGTTTTCTTCTCTTTGTTGTTTATTTTTTATTTTTTGCAGTGGTTTTTCTCCGGCTTTCTTGTTTCCTTTTTCTTTTTCCCTTCGGTTTATTTGTTTTCCTTTTTCATTTTTTTCAACATAGGTCTATATTTTTATTACATATTGTGCATTTTTCGTAAGTGTTAATAACTTTCTTAATGCATGTTTAAAAATTTCAAATACATGGTTAACATTTTTGTCAAATTTATGTTTTGATGCCTATTGTGTCGATGCACACTGTACATTTTTTGTATACGTCAAAAACATTTTTTATGCGGGTTTCACATTTTTAATATACATGTTTAACATTTTTTTAAATATATTTTTTGATGTCTATGTTTTTCGTAGAGATCACACGTTCTTGTTATACATCCGGATAAAGATTATACACGTTTAGAATTTTTTGAATTAAATGAACGTTTTACATTGTATTAAATTTCTTGAAAATTCCATGCACATGTTTTTGAAACGTGTGAATATTTTTTAAATGTCACAAGCATTGTCTTGAAAGCTACCAGCGTTTTTTAAGTTACGTTAAATGTTTTTTTTGCACTGCGTTAACACTCTTCAAAATCTTGATTTTAAATTTTTTGGAAATATAAATTAAGTTTTGGATTATGTATATATTCAGATTACGTTAAATTTTTTGGAAGTATAAATCTTGATTTTAATTTTTTTGCAAGTGTAAATTAAGTTTTGGATTATGTATATATTTAGAATATATTCAAAAATATTGACAAAAGTAAGACAAAAAAAACTAAAGAATGAAGAAAAGTAAATGAAGGAACTAATCTGAAAGGTGGGCCTGCACATTACTTGCGGCTGGGAGGGCGCTCCTTCAGAGCGACCTTCTTCGGTCTCGCTACAAGCGACGCATTAGGCGCTCCGGACCCGCTCTCGATCGTTGTTGGCTCCATCCCGTACCACCGCCGGAGTCGCCGAGATGACCGGCCTCCATGACGAGCGCGCCACCGGCGAACCCCGGAGATCCAAGCGGTCCAGGCCGGAGGCGAAGGCGGCGGAGCCTCCGGCACGCCGAGGGCCACGCTCCTCCGCCCAAGCGTCGAGCTGCGAGGGTTGCGCGACCATCTTCGCCCCCTCACGGCCATCGGGATTCGGAGGATGTGGCCGTGGCTCCTCCGCCCGCACGCCGCGTGGAGGCCCCGGCTCCCCGCCCAAGCCCGAGCACTCCGCCCCCCCTAATTGGCATCGCACCGCATACAGACTCCACAACCGCGTCGTCCGGGATACCAGCAACCGCAAGCTCGCCCCCAGTCGCTACGACAACGGGTAACCTCTCCACACCCGCAACGCGATCACTTCCTTACTTAATTCTCCCTAATGTGCTGCATGCTTTGGATTAATTCTTTGATTGATGGATATAGTGAACTGAATCGATGCCATTGTCCGTGATTTTGGTATTATGCTCACCACATGAGCCAAGCTTATATAGTTTGTTGAATAGACCAACATTAGCATTTAGTAATAATAATTGGTATAAATGGGAGTTTATATAGCTTCAACTATGCAATCAAGTACTACTAGAAATATGATCTGTATATATGCCGGTGATAAATTATGTCTTCTATACTATCTATCTGTATGCATTCTTGAACAGCTGGTTTAGTTGTTTCTGCATACCCTGCTTGCTAGGGGATTCTCTTTTAAAATGCAACAACTCTGACATTTGTACATGGGAGTAAAATCTGCTTGGTGCCTAGGATATTCAAGCAACATGTGATCCTGTAATCCCTTCCTTTTATCTCTTATCTATTATCTCACCATCAAGTCCTTCCATTACAATACTTTTCTCATCATGTCTTCCATCTTTGAGGGTCATTGGTTATGACACAGTTTAATGTGCTCCCTGCCTGCTATTTACTTTATTTTTCCATCAACAAGTATGACTGTATGAGGTATAGTATCTAGGTCCAAAACTGTTTGTCGTTGCAAGTTATCACCTGCCATTCAGTTCTCCATTGACGAGTACGAGCTGTAACCTCTCCCTAGTGATAGCATCGAGGTCCAAAATTGTTTGTCGATGTAAGCTATCGCCTTTTGACTTTCTACTCCCTGCGTAATTTAATGTAAGACGTTTTTGAAGTGTCAAGTCGAAAAACGTCTTATATTAAGTTACAAAGGGAGTATTTGTTAAAGGTTTAGTGCTTCTGTTCTATCTCTATTTGCTATTATGCTCACAACATGAGCCAAGCTTCAGACCCCTGCCCTTGCCACTTACTACTTCTGTACCAAAATATAAGGCATTTTTGTAGGCCTAACCTACAAAAACGTCTTATATATTCATACGGAGAGAGTACTTTGTTGAATAGACCAACATTAGCATTTAGTAATAATTGGTATAAATGGGAGTTGATATAGTCTCAACTACATAATCAAGTACTGGAAATATAATCTGTATGCTGGTGATAGATGCTGTCTTTTATCTATCTATATATTCTTGAACACTTGGTTTAGTTGTTTCTGCACACCCTGCTAGGAGATTCTCTTTTAAAATGCAACAATTCCACATTTGTGGGAGTAAATTCTGCTTGGTGCCTAGGATATTTAAGCAACATGCAATCCTATAATCGCTTCTTTTATCTCTTATCTGTTATGTTTCATGTGCTCCCTGCCTGCTATTTATTTTTCCATCAACAAGTATGACGTATAGTATCTAGGTCCAAAATTGTCTGTCGTTGCAAGTTATCACCTGCCATTCAGTTCTCCATCGAGAAGTATGAGCTGTAATCTCTCACTAGTGATAATTAACATCGAGGTCCAAAATCGTTTGTCGATGTAAGTTATCGCCTTTTGACTTTATACTTGTTATTAAAGGTTTAGTGCTTCTGTTCTATGTGATAATACCATTCAATGTTAACTCATAAGTACTAGTTTGATGCAAAACACACAAGCAAGCCATTCAATGTTAACTCATAAGTACTAGTTTGATGCAAAACACACAAGCAAATATGCGTATAATGTTGACACTTCTGCTCTTACAGGATAGAAATTAAGCATGATCCAACATGGCAAACTCCGACGTGTGCACGTGTGGCTTTGGAACACTACAACAACATGAATCAGGTTTGCTCTACTCTACTCAAGTGCATAAATATTGCATACTGCACTTAGTGGCAGGGTATTCATTCAACATTTAGTTCATCAGATTGGGACAACTCTTCAGCTTTCTTTACTTTGTGTGTTGAAACTCAGTGTGCCATTTTCCGCTAGTGGAAATAAGTCAAACTGGAACAAACTTGATCTTGCAAGTGCTCTAGAATGTAATTAAGCTTGAGACATGGGTGTTTATGATTATAAAGAAACTAGCATGTGGTCTAGAATGCTTCTGCACTGTGTATGCTGTGCTGCCTGAGGCTCAATAGGTCTAGTTTGGCCCTATGTACATGAAAGTGTTGTTATAGAACAGCCTGCAAGTTCTCTAGACTCTGGTGTCACAAGGTTAAAATAGTCTTCTTGTCTTGATGTTCTGTAAATGTTCCCCAGCAATATCCCAGTGAGCTGGACCTTGTAAACTGTGAGCATACTCTTTAATTGCTCCAACGTGCGGTGAAGACTATGGAACCAGTGTGCAATGTGATTCACCTCTTGACCTGCCCAAGTTCTCCTTTTTTCTTATCCTTTCCCAGTTTGTTTTTCATGATAAGATTAACTTCTTTCTCAGTTACATGGCACTTAATTGCACCCTTGAACTGCCCTCTTATGGTGGTGAATTCCACAGACTAAATCTAACAGTTCATAATGCATTACAAGTGCCTAGCTACTTATTAATTCATATATGCACCCTTGGACTGCCCTCTTATGTTTGTGAATTTGTTAGGGGGATGAGCATGAGATGGTTAAACCAGTGAGCAGCCATGTCTTTGTCTTCAATGGTATCTGGTTCCATGCAAATTTCCTTGCTAAGCGAAAAGGAGCCACCAACTGTGTTGATCTCGTCCCCAAGTACTTTTGCTGAATCGGAAATTGTGGGGACGAGGAAAATATCTTGTGTTTCATGTGTTAAGCTTGACCCAGGTATGTTCAATAATCCAAGTTCCAGTTTTTGTTCACACAAATTTTATCTTGATGAATGATGCGGGTGTGTGTGTGGTGTTCTTTACATAAATGATTTTACACTCGCAGGCAAACCCAAAAACATTGGTGGTTGTAGCCTGTGCTCTGAGAATATCCTGCATCCTGCTGGGGGTGGATACCACGGTGCCCAAGCTCGATCTGTTCGACATGCTCCTGGTGGCCTACAGATTTCATTCAAACAAGTGTGGTAGAATCGTCCATCACTATGCTAATATAATGTAGGCGGAAGAAGCAGAAAATCATGTTTATGAACGTCAAACCTGTTCCAGTAGAATCATGCATCATTTTGGTTGTAATGAAGGTTAAAACTCCACTTTGATGTATGTCCGATGTTATTAATCTGTTTCATGTAGTAAGGAGGTGCTTGTTACATTTTGCTGTGAAGCAAGATGTTTGACATGGATCTGCCGCCAAACATTTTGATATCATCTCTTAGATTGAAATTCCAGAATATAATCCTCATCTCAAATATATACTCATAACTACTAACACCCTATCATCGGCATTGGCAATGATCTAGTGCTATTTTTTCTGGCAGCAATTTGGGTTACAAGGTTTAGTTTATCCATGGCTATTTTTTCTGGCAGTAATTTGGGTTACAAGGTTTAGTTTATCCATGGCGAAAAGGAGCCTGGGAACGCATGGAAGATTACAGAAGTTAGGAATTTTAACATGCAACGGTGCTATTAGCCTCAACCCCAAGATGGCTGTCTCAACTACAGGTTTATCAATTAGTTATTGAAAATGACATATTTACAGTTTTACACTACATGCTAAAAATCGCCGTGAACGATTTTGCTCCCAACCATGCTACAACGCTCCTTAAATTAAACTGGAAGTTATAGCATAGCAGCAGGGTGCTGAAATGTTTTGTTCATGTGTCATTAAGATCTGAGTAATTGACATCAAAATGACTTTTTAATGAGAATGCATCTAAGTAACTTGGTCGGATGGTGCACGCCGCAAATGCTAAAAATCCCTTATTGCGAGGCAGAACTTGCGCTTGCCTGTAGAGAGCGACATAATGGGCGCCCCAATAACTGTGTTAGTGAGCGGTTTTGGGGAAGCTTCTAGGGAACATTCGGGGAACCTTCCACCGGTTTCCGGAATGATCTAGGGGATTTTTTTTTACTTTTCTATGTTTTTTCTTTATCAGTTTTTCTTTTGAGTTTTTTATCGGCTTCTTCTTTGCTGTTTGGTTTTTTTATTTTTCTTTTTTTTCAAATATATGGGGAATCTTTTTAATACACGTTGAACATTTAAATATACACACTGAACACTTTTTAGATACACATTGAGAACTTTGCGAATATATGATGAACGTTTACTCGGATACATATTGAACATTTGCTAAATGCACATTGAGTTTCTTTTCAAGTGTTTAATATAATTTTTTTAAACTTGCAAACACTTTTTTTGGAGTCATGAACATTTTTTAATATGTTATTATGAAAAAACCTTTTCAAACTACACGAACAAATTTAACGTAGCATGAACATTTTCTAAAATTTCGTTAACCTGTTTTTAAAAGCATGACACATTTTCTTAAATTTCATAAAATATTTTTTTAAACGATAGGATTTTTTTTTGAAAATTACACAAAATTTGTTTTTACATTTTTATATGTTTTTTAAACATGTGACCATTCTTAAAAATAATATGAGCATTTTTAAAAAATTATGTAAACAATTTTTACATCTCATAATTGTTTTTTTTGAAAATGTGATGAACATTTTTTTTTACATTTCAAGAACATTTTTAAATGTACGCTGAACTTTCATCTATGTGTGTGTGTGTGTGTGTGTGTGGAATATAAGTAAAGGAAAAAAATTAAACTAACCAACACATATATCTTGAATTGGCACAGATAGGACTTCCTACTAGGATGGTCGATTAAAGGCTCCCTAGAGGCGATGCCGTGTATTTTTATCTCGCTATACAGGCGCGACCTCGACGCACCGAGCGCACGCCGCACACAACCCTGGTTTAAATATTAAGCCCAACACGCCCTACCGTGAGCTAAAGGTTGCTAAAGAAGACCACGAGAGCTAAAGGTTGCTAAAGAAGACCGCGAGAGCTATATCCGGTTCAACGCGAGATTGAAGCGCCTGAAGGATTCCCTCCCACCTGTAGCTACTGGGCCGGCCTATATTTGCTGGGTTTTTTGTTCGTTCGCTCGATTTCAATTGTGTTCGTTGTGTTATTTTGTTTCTTTGTGTTTCCTTATATTTTTTTGTTTTTCAAAGTTTTTCTTCATTTCTTTCACGGCTCTTATCGGTTTTCTTTGTTCCTACATGGTTTTCTTCTTTTATTTGTTTTTGTTTATTTTTGACTGTTTTCTCTGTTTTTACTCAGTTTTCACTGGTTTTTTGTTCTTATTTTCATTAGTTTTTTTTGTTTCTTTATCAGTTTTATTGTTTCTTTCTCTCCTTTTCTTTTATTGGGTTTTCACGGTTGTACACATTCAACATTTTTCGTATACATCAGAAACATTTTCTGTATAATTGCTTCCCCTTTTTGAAATACTTGACTAACATTTTTTGAGTTACATGAACATTTTGTACATTGTATAAACATTTTTTGAAAAATTCTGTGTATATGTTTTTGAAACGTGTGAATAGTTTTTAAATGTCACAAACATTTTTTTGAGAGCCATCAACATTTTTCGAGTTATGCTAACAAAACATTTACACTGTGTTTATATTCTTTGATATCGATTTTTTATTACCTAAATTAAGTTCTGGAATGTATGTATTCAAAATATATTAAAGAAAAGTAGACAAAAAAATTAAAAGAATGAAGAAACGTAAAAAAAAAGGAGCTAACCTGAAACTTGGGCCTGCACATTAGTTGCGTTTGCGATGGCGCTCCTTCAGAGAGACCCTTCTTCGGTCTCGGGACAAGCGAGGCATAGGCGCTCCGGACCCGCGCTCGATCGTTGTTCGCTCCATCCCATACCACACCACCGGAGTCGCCGAGATGACTGGTCTCCATCTCCATGACGAGCGCGCCACCAGCGAACCCCGGAGATCCAAGCGTTCCAGGCCGGAGGCGACGGCGGCGGAGCCTCCGGCACGCCGGACCAAGCGCGCCGAGGGCCAAGTTCCTCTGCGCAAGCGCGAGTCTCCGAGGTTTGCGCGACCACCCCGCCCCCTGGACTCGGACTCGGAGGGCGCGGTCGCGTCGCCTCCTCCTCCTCCAGCACGCGGCGCTGAGACCCCGGCTCCTCCGCCCAAGCGTCAAGCTGAGAGGGTTTCGCGACCATCTTCGCCCCCTCCCGGCCATCGGGATTCGGAGGATGTGGCCGTGGCTCCTCCTCCCGCGCGCCGCGTGAAGGCCCCGGCTCCTCCGCCCAAGACTGATTGGCATCTCCTACAGGCTCCGCAACCGCGTCGTCCAGGATACCAGCAACCTCAAGCCTGCCCCCAGTCGCTACGACAACGGGTATCTCATGCTCTCCACACCCTCTCCCTAATGTGCAGCACGCTTGGATTGATTGAATTTGTATGATGGATGGATATACTCAACTGAATCGATTCCATTGTCTTGTCCGTGATTTTGCTATCCTATTATTTATGCTCACCACATGACCCAAGCTTCAGGCCACTAGCTTTGTTGATGAATAGACCAACATTAGCATTTAGTAGTAGTAATTGGTATAAATGGGAGTTGATATAGTTTCAACTATGTAATCAAGACCTAGAAATATGATCTGTATATATGCTGGTGATAGATTCTGTCTTTTATCTATCTATCTGTATGTATGCATTCTTGAACAGTTGTTTTTGTTGTTTCTGCATACCCTGCAACAATTCCACATTTGTGGGAGTAAAATCTGCTTGGTGCCTAGGATATTTATTAAGCAACATTCAATCCTGTAATCGCTTCCTTTATCTCTTATCTGTAATCTCGCCATCAAGTCCCCGCATTGCCATACTTTTCTTATCATGTCTTCATCCTTGAGGGTCATTGGTTAATTGGTTATGACACAGTTTAATGTGCTCCTTGCCTGCTATTTATTTTTCCATCAACAAGGTATAGTATCTAGGTCCAAAACTGTCTGTCGTTGCAAGTTATCACCTGCCATTCAGTTCTCCATTGACAAGTATGAGCTGTGACCTCTCACCAGTGATAATATCAAGGTCCAAAATTGTTTGTCGATATAAGTTGTCGCCTTTTGACTTTCTATTTGTTATTAAAGGTTTAGTGCTTCTGTTCTATCTCTATGTGATAATACCATCCACACTAGTGGAAAAGGGGGCTTTTGTCCCGGTTGGTAAGGGCCTTTAGTCAGCCTGGAGCTCCACCTTGTTACCAACCGGGACTAAAGGAAATTTTATGATATTTTTTTTGAAATTTTTTTTTTGCGATTTTTTTTTAATTTTCAAATTTCTGAATTATTTTAACCTCTAATCTCTAATCACCACCCCTCATCACTGCTCAATTTATCCTCTAATCTCTAATCACCCTTCATCATTCCAAATCATCTAACTTCTCGGACGGTCACTCATCATCTCACTACTCCAGCCTGAGCACGCTTAACTTCCGGGTTCTATTCTCCCTCATTTCCAAGTCTGCACTTGTTGTTTTCCTGACAATAGTAAGATGTCAATTCTATTAACCCTCAGAAATTTAGCTTGAGCATGAAGTGACACATTTCACTGTTTGAGTTTGAAACTATTGTTTTAAAAACAATAATTATTTAGTAACACTAATATTTCTGGAATAATTAGTTTGACCATTGTTTGACCATAGTTTGACCAGATTTGGCCAAAATTCAAAAAAACTAAAATAATTATTTAGTAACACTAATATTCTAGAATAATTAGTTTGACCATTGTTTGACCATAGTTTGACCACAATTTGAATTTTTTTGAATTTTTTTCCTCTCCAGATCTTAAAAGCTCCGTAACTTTTTTTTCTGTTAGGTTTTTGAGGATTTTGAAAATGTTTAACGGGGTGATGTAACTTTTCGAGTAGATGATTTTTCATATAAAAAACTTTTTCATCCGAGTTCGTATGCAAAAGTTATGCCCATTTTAAGAAATTCCAGAGAGATTTTGCAAATAAAGTCGAAATTCAT